>NC_092346.1:92715916-92860916 GCF_963676685.1 Mytilus edulis
AGTTGTCAGGTCGCATGTACCAAACCAGATGTATATCCAGATACGGCCTAGTGTGTCTATTTTACGTTTGATATTTTTTTCTAACAAATCACCAAATTATTGAGTTTTCTTCTTAATTTAATGCTGTAACCTTCTTTTTAAGCCAGATTCCTTTGCTATCTGAAAGTACTACGGGAGTGTAATTTTGCTTCGATGTTGGTGGGCTTGCTGTTGTCTTGTTGATAAAATTTACGAGTTTATTGCTTGGCATAGCTAAAGGTTTGAGATCTTGTGTGATGATTATTAAATATCAATTTTTGTACCTTTCTATTACAGTTAGCGGCACATTTTCGATGTTAAGTTAACCTAGTTGTACAGAAGGTAAACAAATAAAGATGGCGGCAAATTGATTTGAAAAGCTATCGTCAAGTTTGTGGAAAATTGCACTATTTTCTGCCCAAATTATTGTATAAGGGAATTATCTTGTTGTAATGTTTGTGTTTGAAATGACTCCTGATAAATTTCCCTGCATACTGTGTCTAATTATCAATTTTTCTCTGTTTTCGTCTCATCGATTAAAAAAACGTCCTACTATTTTGCGCATGCGCTTTCTCCATATGTTTAGCTGTAGCATTATAATAAGAACACATCAACAAAGTCATATGTATATATTTGTAGCAGTATAATCAGAACACATCAACAGGGTCATTTGTATATTTTTAGCAGTATAATAAGAACACATCAACAGAGTTGTATGTATATCTGTAACGTTATAATAAGAACACATCAACAGAGTTGTATGTATATCTGTAACGTTATAATAAGAACACATCAAAAGAATTATATGTACTAGTATATGTGTAGAAGTGTAACTAGAACACATCAAAAGAGTCATATATTTATTTGTAGCCGAGAATAACTTGAACTTACCAAAAGAGTCATGTATATCTGCAGAAGTATTATAAGAACATATCAACAAAATCATACGTATATATTATATGTAGCAGTATAACTACACGTAGAACACATCAACAAGTCATATGTATATCTGTAGCTGTATTATAACTAGAACACATCACCAGAGTCATGTGTATATCTGTAACAGTATTATAAGAAGATATCAACGAAATCATACCTATACATGTAGCAATATAATTAGAACATATATGAAGCATTATATTAAGAACACATCAACAGAGTCTGACGTATAGACGATGTACAATGTAGTAGCATAATAATATCAACAGAGTCATGCATATAACAGTTGCATTCATTATAAATAAAACAGATCAACAGTCATTCATATAAAATCATATTTTAATTTTGTACTTATATGATTAAAATACATTATCAATCAGAGGCTTTTGCATATTTGTGTTGTTTGAGATATATAAATTGCAATCTACTACAGACAAAATACAAGAAAAAACAAACAGACAGAAAATAAATCACTGTACATACTATTGACTCATTGATATACAGATGGGTGCGGTCCTAACCTTGACAAAAGTTAACTTAGAGTTAACTTGTTGACTGCTTTTTAAGTTAACTTGAGAATTTTTAAGCAGACCAGCAAGTTAACGTCGTCTACGGTGGACCAGACTTACGGTCCGCTTTTTTATGACTGCTGCAGACCTATCGACGGGTCTGTTCCAGACCAGACCTGTGGACAAGTCTGCTTTTGACCAGTCCTGAGGACAGGTCTGCCCCAGACCAGACCTGTGGACAGGTCTGCTCCTGACCAGACCTGTGGACAGGTCTGCTTCTGACCAGACCTGTGGACAGGTCTGCTTCTGACCAAACCTTTGGACAGGTCTGCTTCTTACCAGACCTGTGGACAAGTCTGCTATTGACCAGACCTGGGGACATGTCTGCTTATGAAATGTTATCGTTTTTGCGACTTTTCATATCAGACTTGAGCTTTATTAAAATATGTATAAACAACATTCGCATTGTTCTTCCCAAGAAGGCCTCTGATAGCAAATTTCTTTACTCGCTATACTCTACTAGACATTATTAATAACAACACAATTCTTTCTTTTTTTATTTTTATATATTCTTATAAACATTAGTCAATTACATAGAGATATCATATTTTTTTAATTAGAAGGCGGATAGAAATTAGGGTTATCCAACGCATCGGAACAACATTCGTATATCATGGGATATCAACATCTTTGTCGACGTTACTTCGTTCCCCGTTTTTTACCTGTCCCTTCATAATTTTTATTTACGCATTTATACATGCATGGATATTTCATTGTTATTCTACTTATTTGGATTGGATTTCCTATTCTTTTTCCGCAGAATATTCTAACGAAAATTGTACAGTTGTACAGTGTCCGGATATGTACGATGTGGTAAAACTACCAACAATCTCGTCAACTTCGTCAGATTTGTCGAGAGATTTGTGCACATGAATGAAATAGTTGTCACTTGACGTTTAACTACAAACAAAATCAATCAACCGACATAATAGATTAACAGTATACTATTACAAGTAATAGCTTTTCTAAAAAGCTTGCCGTATTTTAGCTGATTAAATTGAGATCAGTGGTTTGTGAGTAGTTTATTTTTATTGGAATATTGCACTCCAAGCAAAAGAAAACATAGCGCTTTTTTCTACTAATTTGTTATTTTTATGTATTATTGGTCGACCTGCGTTATAATGGAAGAGATTTTATAAAGTTGAGAATGAAAATTGGTAATGATATTATAATAAAATGTATTCTGTGTCTATAATCAACTTGATAAAAATAGCATATAACCTACACATACTTTTGAGAATTACTACTTGACAGAATGGACAACAGAAGGCAGTGACGGATCCAGAGAGGGGTGTAGAGGGCAGACACCCCATTTCCCCCCCTTTTTGCTCATTTTTTTTAATCATACTAGACTATGTGAACTTTACGATTTCCTGTGTACTCTATTTTTTAATATTTATGCGACAATTCTTTACTTATAAAGATATTTTTCGCTGGATTTTACTGATTGTCAAAGTCATGTGATTCGCTATGGTGGAGTTGACCAGTGCTTCGAAAAACGTCACTCAGTCGTTTTGAAATTCAAATTACAGTAACACATTGCTTAAGCTGAGGATGACAATCATGACACCTTCAAAGCGACATAGGATTGAGCAAGAATGTACTGACTTCTATTCAACTATTCCATCAAACAGGAAGTAATACGCTATAGACTATAACACTCTCATGAAAAAAGTTCTGTGGCAATATTATTTACCTATGAGAACATTTTTAACCCCTTACGCCATTGTCATGATTGATATGGACTATATAAAAGTGCTGTTTGGTGTCAACAAAGTGGAAAGGGATTTATATAAGTTGCAAAACTTGTTTCCCAATCCACTATAAATACATATGTTTAAACTAACCAGGCTTTGCGTTGAAGACCAAACTCTAACCTTTAATAATTTACTTTTATAAATTGTGACTTGGATATACAGTTGTCTATGGTACTTACATACAAGTATATGAGATCCAGTTATATCTATCTACAAGATTGAGAACACATTTTTTTGTAATATATTAAAAAATAATTATTTCTGTAATATCTTATAATATGTATCAGTTATTTGTGATTTTTCATTTGATGTGTACTCTCTGATTATGTCAGTTTCAGCATGATCAGTTGATTGGTTGTGATAATAAAAAATAGTGCAGTTTGCAGTTGTCATGTGCAGGTACACCACATGTGGATCTACTTTCCCCTCTCATTTATAAAATTGTGCATATTTATCACAGAACGCACCAGTATTTTGGTAAATGAAACACTAGTCATATTAAATTTTTCAAAGTCAGGGGTGGAGTTAGAGGGTTTTTCAGGGGGCCTGGGCCACCCTTTTGTAGGAAAAATTTGGTTGTTTTAATAGGGAATCACTGAAGCATGACTGGAGTTGGCCCCTTCTTAGGCAGTAGGTGGGTTCCCGATGATGAAAATTTCTGGATCCACCACTAAAAGTTTGAGTATAGTTAGATAAGAATTTATCACAAATTATGTTGAAATTTGCACAGATAATGAATGAAAAATCTAGTAAATTAAAAAGAAGGCACTATTATTAAAAGCTTTTCTTGCTTATTCACAAGGACATATAATATCCTCCATGCTATTCCCATCTGAGTTTCTATTCATACATACATGTAGTCTGGTGCTGTTCCAAGTAGTCTTCTTTTTCTGTTTCTTGAGAAGTATTTCTTTTACCTGTTCAGTCACTGTAAAGTGTTACAATTCTTAATTAAACGCAACACATAAATAGGGACCAAAAAGGTTCAGCTATTACATGAGAGAAGCTAGAAAAAAGTAAAATATATACATTTTAAACATTTTTGTAGGACCATGAAAATGCCTTTGGGGTATATAGATAGATATGCATAGATAGACCATAGAACAAATAAGCAAACAAATTCAAAGGAGATGTACATTAACATGTAAGATAAATTATGAAAAAAGAGCCATGGCCAGAGGCCCCAAACTTGACAGCATTTGGTGTTGAACAGGTAAAATGTTTGCATTGACAATACATATATATAGCCTTTGTTAGACCCATGTCGCCTTTCTCTAAATCAGCTATATTAAAGATTACCACATATTTCTGGGCCAGGTTGAAAAATAAATGAAAATGACTTTGAAAAAGCAAATAGAAATACACCAAATTTGGGAGACATCTATTAAAATGTTTGAAATAATAAAAAAAGTTGACAAGAACTAAGTTTTTTCAGATAATATGCAGACTATTGCAGTAAGCCTATAAAAGACTCTTTGCCTCCTGAAATGTTTGCTTATATACACTGTGCTGTCCTATAATGATTTAAAATCAGTGTGATAGTTTTTCATGAAGAACACTGAGGGTACAGGTATTATGACAAGATAAATGTTGTGCTACATGTATCTACCCAAATAAGTAAAAATATAAAAATTCTTGACTTCTAACACCAGTGATTGATCTCCTGATTTATATCATATCACTCTATGCAGATGCTGTGTGAAAGAAAAATGACTTAACAAGTTAACAGTATGCTTAAGCTTCTATCCATTGGGTTGATTTATTATCAATTATTTTGCTTTAAATACCCCTTATTGCTACAATATGTATATGTCCAGCATTACAAACTGTACATGTACATCACAAATATTCCAAGTAAAATTTTGAAGTTTTAATAAAAAACATATGATGCCACAATGGAAAAGTAATTGCTGTATGACATTAATGGTTTTAAGAAAGGACTGATTCTCAGGCCAGCTGAAACAATAAGGGGGGAGGGGGCGACTTCTCCATTCATGCTTCAGTGATTCCCTACATAATAAACCAAATTATGGCAAATAGTAATGTTCATCACGAAAAAATATACTAAATGTAAGACCTGATGATGTGAATAAATTGAAAGGAGATGGAAATCCGACATATCAAATGAAGTTTTCAGTGCTTTTGATATATCACTGGGCAATCTGATGAGTTGGGCCTTTTTTGACTGATTTGTATAGTTCGTTCTCATGTTGTAACATGTACTGTTATACATGTACCACTGTCCAAGGTTAGGGGAGGATCAGAATCCCAATAACATGTTTTACCCCGCCACATTATTTATGTATGTGTCTGTCTTAAGTCAGGAGCCTATAATTCAGTGGTTGTCTTTTGTTTATATGTTACATATTTGTTTTTCGTTCATTTTATTTCATTTATATATAAGGCCGTTGGTTTTCTGGTTTGAATTGTTTTACATGTCATATCAGGGCCTTTTATATTGATCATCTTTGACCTATAGTTATTCATGTCTGTGTCATTTTGGTCTCTTGTAGACAGTTGTCTCATTGGCAATCATTATATAACCACATCTTCTTTTTTATAATGACTCACGGCTGATCATATAAGGCACAAAATGTGCACCTGAATATAGGTATCTTGTTTTGTAACCCCCATTGACATAATGGTTACATTGGTTACACTCATACAAACTACATGTATCATAAATGATTCACAATTTCCCCAGTCTATTTGTAACTTTCCTTCACCTAATGGTTACATTGATTACACACGTCACATGCAAACACCCTTTTTAGAGTTCACTGTGTTACAAGTTTTTTGGGTTCGAAGGATCGTATAAATGATTGCCTTGAGGGTCATTCACGACTCATTGTCAAATATAGAGCTGTAAACATGGTAAAAAGCTAAATTATATAATTTGCAACAACTGACACTATAATATCCTATAGTGCACTGAAACCCTTGCCAATAACAATACCGTGGTGCTTGGTGTAGGCTTCTTTGCACATCAGAAACCATATTGCTCACCTTGTAATTTTTGTATCCTTCTCAGTATCGTCGAGTTTGTTTATTTACACCAGAAATCAATGAAGCGATGAATGCTGGAAACGAAATTACATCTACGGTAAATTCCGTGATTTTAATATTTTCTAAACAATATGTCCAAGCAATGAAAAATAGATGGTTTTTATTTTTATACATGGAGCATACGTTTTGTGTATTTACAATTTAAAATCTAAGCTAACGAAGAAATTAAACACAAAAGTATCTCAATCATTTAACCGTTTTAATACGCAGTGTAAAGTGTAAATTATACGCATTACTGTTCTATTTTTAGAGAATAGCAATAATACATAAATGTACAGTTTCTTGCAAAAATAGCAAAACAATTTCAAGATTAAATCTTCACATTGTCACATGATTATATAATCTGCACGAAATTGACAGTTTGTCGTGAGTTATCATCATAACTAATCACTATAGCAAATGAACACTTTATCATAATATGTACCTATAACCTAGTATCATGATTTCAAACCGACCCCACTTACGGACGCGTTGAACATATAATGCATGCCACTCATTTATAGCCAATCAGACGCTAAACAGACCTTCATTTCCCAAAAAATCATTCCGGAAACATCCGCGAAGCGGTATTTATAACCAATGAAATAACAGAAATACCGTTAACAGATTAACCCGAACCTGACGTTTAGCCTCTGACTAATTACGACCGTATGACCGTAACCAGAAGAGAACCTCAAATACATGTTTTATTAAAAATCACAAATGAATTCAGACATGTCAGTGTTGGTACATGTACTTGGATGATTCGGCCTAATAGTTTCGTTTTACACACCCTAGTGACTGTTCAATATTATGAATACAGAGATGAAACGCTGACATTCTCAATGTATGCGGAAAAAAAATTGCATTAATTGTTTTCCTTATTGCTTACATTTGCCGTCCTACTAACATGTTACAGGAGTGCCAGGAGAAGACATAATTAGGCGCCATCCCAACAGCGGTCATTTATTTTATACATTGAATCCAGACATCAAAAATATGGCTGATTTACTATGCGGATATATATAGATTTTTAAATTAAAGTGCACATATGCAGGTCAGTTTTTGGTCGATGCAGTCAAATAATTTTGTTGTATAAGTCAGCATGAGGTATCAAATCTACTGAAATTTTGTTACGTATCAATATTTTGAATAAAAGGAGGACATGCTGACATCCAAAATTAATGCGAACAAAAATTTGTTGTTATTATATTGCAATATTACTGTCCATTGTATTATACATTGAATCCTGGCATAAAAAATATGGCTTATTTACTATGCCGGTATACATGGTATATAGATTTACAAATTAAAGTGCACATATGGTCAGTTTTGGTCAATGCGGTCAAATCATTTTGTTGTACAAGTCAGCATGAGGTATCAAAACTACTGAAATTTTGTTACGTATCAATATTTTGAATAAAAGGAGGACATGCTGGCACCCTAAATTTATGCGAACAAAAATTTGTTGTTCATGTTGTTATTGTATTGCAATATAGCTGTCCATTGTATTATACATTGAATCCTGACATAAAAAAATATGGCTGATTTACTATGCTGGCATATAGATTTACAAATTAGAGTGCACATATGGTCAGTTTTGGTCTTGGTCAATGCGGTCAAATTATTTCATTGTACAAGTCAGCATGAGGTATCAAAACTATTGAAATTTTGTTACGTATCAATATTTTGAATATAAGGAGGACATGCTGGCACCCTAAATTTATGCGAAACAAAAATTTGTTGTTATCAGCTGGTTATTGTATTGCAATATTGCAATCCATTGTATTATACATTGAATCCTGACATAAAAAATATGGCTGAATTACTCTGCGGGTATATATGGTATATAGATTTACAAATTTAAGTGCACATATGGTCAGTTTTGGTGGAAGCGCTCAAAATATTTTGTTGTACAAGTCAGCATGAGGTATCAAAACACTGTAATTTTGATACGTATCAATATTTTGAATAAAAGGAGGACATTCTAGCACCCTAAATGTATGCGAACACAAATTTGTTGTTATTGTATTGCAATATTGCTGTCCATTGTATTGTACATTGAATCCTAACACAAAAAATATGGCTGATTAACTATACAGGTATATAACTTTACAAATTAAAGTGTACATATGGTCAGTTTTAGTTGATGCGGTGAAATAATTTTGTTGTACAAGTCAGCATGGTCAGCATGAGGTATCAAAACTACTGAAATTTTGTTACGTATCAATATTTTGAATTAAAGGACTACATGCTGGCACCCTAAATTTATGCGAACACAAATTTGTTGTTATTGTATTGCAATATTGCTGTCCATTGTATTATACATTGAATCCTGACATAAAAAATATGGCTGATATACTATGCGAGTATATAGATTTACAAATTAAAGTGCACATATGGTCAGTTTAAGTTGATGTGGTCAAATAATTTTGCCGGACAAGTCAGCATGAGGTATCAAAACTATTATAATTTTGTTACGTATTAATATTTTGAATAAAAGGATGACATGCTGTCACCCTTAATTTATGCGAACAAAAATTTGTTGTTATTGTATTACAATCTTGCTGTCCATTGTATTATACATTGAATCCTGACATAAAAAATATGGCTGAATAACTATGCTGGTATATAGATTTAGAAATTAAAGTGCACAAATTGTCAGTTTTAGTTGATGCAGTCAAATAATTTTGTTGTACAAGTCAGCATGAGGTATCAAAACTACTGAAATTTTGTTACGTATCAATATTTTGAATTAAAGGAGGACATGCTGGCACCCTAAATTTATGCGAACACAAATTTGTTGTTATTGTATTGCAATATTGCTGTCCATTGTATTATACATTGAATCCTGACATAAAAAATATGGCTGATATACTATGCTGGTATATAGATTTACAAATTAAAGTGCACATATGGTCAGTTTTAGTTGATGCAGTCAAATAATTTTGTTGTACAAGTCAATATGAGGTATCAAAACTACTGAAATTTTGTTACGTATCAAAATTTTGAATAAAAGGAGGACATGCTGGCACCCTAAATTTATGCGAACAAAAATTTGAAAAAATATGGCTGATTTACTATGCGGGTATATAGATTTATAAAAAAAAGTGCACACATGGTCAGTTTTGGTCAACACGGTCAAATAATTTTGTTGCACAAGTCAGCAAGAGGTATCAAAACTACTGAAATTTTGTTACGTATCAATATTTTGAATAAAAGGAGGACATATGCTGGCACCCTAAATTTATGCAAACAAAAAAAAAGTAATATTGTATAGCAATATTGCTGTCCATTGTAATATACATTGAATCCTGACATAACAAATATGGCTGATTTACTATGCTGGTATATAGATTTACAAATTAAAGTGCACATATGGTCACTTTTAGTTGATGCAGTCAAATAATTTTGTTGTACAAGTCAATATGAGGTATCAAAACTACTGAAATTTTGTTACGTATCAAAATTTTGAATAAAAGGAGGACATGCTGGCACCCTAAATTTATGCGAACAAAAATTTGAAAAAATATGGCTGATTTACTATGCGGGTATATAGATTTATAAAAAAAAGTGCACACATGGTCAGTTTTGGTCAACACGGTCAAATAATTTTGTTGCACAAGTCAGCAAGAGGTATCAAAACTACTGAAATTTTGTTACGTATCAATATTTTGAATAAAAGGAGGACATATGCTGGCACCCTAAATTTATGCAAACAAAAAATTGTTGTTATTGTATAGCAATATTGCTGTCCATTGTAATATACATTGAATCCTGACATAACAAATATGGCTGATTTACTATGCTGGTATATAGATTTACAAATTAAAGTGCACATATGGTCACTTTTAGTTGATGCAGTCAAATAATTTTGTTGTACAAGTCAGTACAAATGCAGTATGAGGTATCAAAACTACTGAAATTTTGTTACATATCAAAATTTTGAATAAAAGGAGGACATGCTGGTACCCTAAATTTATGCAAACAAAAATTTGAAAAAATATGGCAGATTTACTATGCGGGTATATTGATTTATAAACAAAAGTGCACACATGGTCAGTTTTGGTCAACACGGTCAAATAATTTTGTTGCACAAGTCAGCAAGAGGTATCAAAACTACTGAAATTTTGTTACGTATCAATATTTTGAATAAAAGGAGGACATATGCTGGCACCCTAAATTTATGCAAACAAAAAAAAAGTAATATTGTATAGCAATATTGCTGTCCATTGTAATATACATTGAATCCTGACATAACAAATATGGCTGATTTACTATGCTGGTATATAGATTTACAAATTAAAGTGCACATATGGTCACTTTTAGTTGATGCAGTCAAATAATTTTGTTGTACAAGTCAATATGAGGTATCAAAACTACTGAAATTTTGTTACGTATCAAAATTTTGAATAAAAGGAGGACATGCTGGCACCCTAAATTTATGCGAACAAAAATTTGAAAAAATATGGCTGATTTACTATGCGGGTATATAGATTTATAAAAAAAAGTGCACACATGGTCAGTTTTGGTCAACACGGTCAAATAATTTTGTTGCACAAGTCAGCAAGAGGTATCAAAACTACTGAAATTTTGTTACGTATCAATATTTTGAATAAAAGGAGGACATATGCTGGCACCCTAAATTTATGCAAACAAAAAATTGTTGTTATTGTATAGCAATATTGCTGTCCATTGTAATATACATTGAATCCTGACATAACAAATATGGCTGATTTACTATGCTGGTATATAGATTTACAAATTAAAGTGCACATATGGTCACTTTTAGTTGATGCAGTCAAATAATTTTGTTGTACAAGTCAGTACAAATGCAGTATGAGGTATCAAAACTACTGAAATTTTGTTACATATCAAAATTTTGAATAAAAGGAGGACATGCTGGTACCCTAAATTTATGCAAACAAAAATTTGAAAAAATATGGCAGATTTACTATGCGGGTATATTGATTTATAAACAAAAGTGCACACATGGTCAGTTTTGGTCAACACGGTCAAATAATTTTGTTGCACAAGTCAGCAAGAGGTATCAAAACTACTGAAATTTTGTTACGTATCAATATTTTGAATAAAAGGAGGACATATGCTGGCACCCTAAATTTATGCAAACAAAAAAAAAGTAATATTGTATAGCAATATTGCTGTCCATTGTAATATACATTGAATCCTGACATAACAAATATGGCTGATTTACTATGCTGGTATATAGATTTACAAATTAAAGTGCACATATGGTCACTTTTAGTTGATGCAGTCAAATAATTTTGTTGTACAAGTCAACATGAGGTATCAAAACTACTGAAATTTTGTTACGTATCAAAATTTTGAATAAAAGGAGGACATGCTGGCACCCTAAATTTATGCGAAAAAAAATTTGAAAAAATATGGCTGATTTACTATGTGGGTATATAGATTTATAAAAAAAAGTGCACACATGGTCAGTTTTGGTCAACACGGTCAAATAGTTTTGTTGCACAAGTCAGCAAGAGGTATCAAAACTACTGAAATTTTGTTACGTATCAATATTTTGAATAAAAGGAGGACATATGCTGGCACCCTAAATTTATGCAAACAAAAAATTGTTGTTATTGTATAGCAATATTGCTGTCCATTGTAATATACATTGAATCCTGACATAACAAATATGGCTGATTTACTATGCTGGTATATAGATTTACAAATTAAACTGCACATATGGTCACTTTTAGTTGATGCAGTAAAATAATTTTGTTGTACAAGTCAGTATGAGGTATCAAAACTACTGAAATATTGTTACGTATCAAAATTTTGAATAAAAGGAGGACATGCTGGTACCCTAAATTTATGCAAACAAAATTTAAAAAAAATATGGCTGATTTACTATGCGGATATATAGATTGATAAAAAATGTGCACACATGGTCAGTTTTGGTCAACACGGTCAAATAATTTTGTTGCACAAGTCAGCAAGAGGTATCAAAACTACTGAAATTTTGTTACGTATCAATATTTTGAATAAAAGGAGGACATATGCTGGCACCCTAAATTTATGCAAACAAAAATTTGTTGTTATTGTATAGCAATATTGCTGTCCATTGTAATATACATTGAATCCTGACATAACAAATATGGCTGATTTACTATGCTGGTATATAGATTTACAAATTAAAGTGCACATATGGTCACTTTTAGTTGATGCAGTCAAATAATTTTGTTGTACAAGTCAGTATGAGGTATCAAAACTACTGAATTTTTGTTACGTATCAAAATTTTGAATAAAAGGAGGACATGGTGGTACCCTAAATTTATGCGAACAAAAATTTGAAAAAATATGGCTGATTTGCTATGCAGGTATATAGATTTATAAATAAAAGTGCACACATGGTCAGTTTTGGTCAACGCGGTCAAATAATTTTGTTGTACAAGTCAGCATGAGGTATCAAAACGTAACTAAATTTTTTTATGTATCAATATTTTGAATAAAAGGAGGACATGCTGGCACCCTAAATTTATGCGAAAAAAAATTTGTAGTGTTAAAATGATGCTTTCCTCTAAAATACATCCTTTCATAGATATACATATAAATAAAGTGCAAATATGGTTGAATTTGATAGGTATTGGAATATATATTCAGTGCCCGTTATCATTGTAACCAAGATCGTTTTTTAATTTATAGATTGGCAGATCACAGATAAATTTGTGTTTCAAGCAACGTTTTTGCGAACTTTATTTTCAAATATTTGTATTAAATCCTGTTTATATAACGGAAGTATTAGTTTTACTTTATTTTCGATGTTTATACTACGAAACAAAGATATTAAAAAATATTTTTTTTAAATCGATGTAGAGCGGTCCTGGTTACAAGTTAACTTAGTGCTGAGCAGACCAGTCAAAAGTTAACTTGGAAACAGGTCTGGTTTCGATCGGATTTGTCAAAGCAAAAGTTAACTTTGTGGCAGGACTGGTCTCGAAGTTAACTTATGTTAACTTTATGGCAGGACTGGTTTCGAAGTTAACTTATGTTAACTTTACGGCAGGACTGGTTCGAAGTTAACTTATATCAATAGCGGACCTGTTTCGAAGTTAACTTTTTGGCAGACATAAAAACAGTCCTAGGACCAAGTCCGCTTTTCAAGTTAACTAGATTTTGGTCCTAGGACTGGTCAGAGCAGTCCTAAATTTGGTCACAGGTTAACTTTGACCAGTCCAAATGACTGGTTATCAAGTTAACTTGCTGTACAGGTTAGGACTGCACCCATCTGTACATGTATCTTAGTAACGATAAGATAGCAAGAGATATACAAGTTACGTAATCTATGCATAATCTTCCTGGTCAGTATGAAGATGCATGTCCCATTAATTAACGTGGTGATAGGAATATCATTGATATGTCCATCTGTTCAGTTCTTTTTCATGGAATTCGAATATCCAACCTATTATACACATTCCGCTATAACAAAAGAAGCTGTAGCCCGGGCTGCTGTTAGCTACATAACTGGCAATCCACCAGATGCTGAAAAAAGTGCTGTTGCTGTACTCGACACAATATTCGGTAAAGGTAGGTTAATGGGATATAACTTTAGCATACATAGACTAAATCACGACTGGCGTTGCACCCACATTTTAATGACTTGTTCGTCGTCAGTTATTTCGTTCACATACGCTTATCCCCAGGAGATCATTGTTTTGTACCTTTTCGTTAGTTTTTGATGTTTTTACATTAGGCTCGGGAGACAAATTTCGTTTTTCAATGTATTAACAGGCATTTGTATTATAAACGGGCTTTCATGTTCTGTCTGGATCCTGTTTGGTTTTGATCATTTATATTTTGTAATTCGGTTTCTAAATTAATATTCACAACAACATTGACCGAGTAAAATATTTTTTTGACGATTGACTACCCAAAATAGATGCGTACAAAATGAGTAAGTTTATGATATATGCATGTATGGCACGCCTGAACCACTTTTATTAAATAATCTTAGATTATCTCAGATAAACTAGGTTTATCTGAGATAATCCTGGTTTATCTCAGATAAACTAAGATTATCTCAGCTTAATTCAAATTTGAAAAAATCCTAGTTTATCTCAGAAAATCCATAAAATTCATTATCTGGAGAAAATCCCGGTTTATTTTAAAATATTAAGAAAATCTAGGTTTATCTGAACGATTTTCAGATAATCCTACTTTATCTCCAGATAATTAATTATCTGAATTTCACATAATTCATTATCTCATTTTCCAGATAATTTAGGTTTAAATATACCAAAGAACAATGTAACGAGTGTTATAATTGGACGACAATCGTTTGCCAGATACCGTCAGATAATTCATTATCTCAATTCCAGATAATTCATTATCTCATTTTGCAGATAATTTATATAAAAAATACCGTCAGATAATTCATTAACTAATTTTGCAGATAATTTATATAAAAAATACCGTTAGATAATTCATTATCTCATTTTCCAGATAATTAACAACAAATGGAAGTTTTTAACGACCTTGACTGGCTATACAGCCCTTGCACGGTCGGTAAATAATTAAGGTTTATTACGGATTCTAAATATACCAAAGAACAATGTAACGAGTGTTATAATTGGACGACAATCGTTTGTCAGATTTTATATAAAAAATACCGTCCTTTTTTAGAGGCGGCATGCAATTATCAAACTATTCATGGTGTGGAAATCACCGTTATAGACACCTGGACAAGCGAAATTCGTTGAATAAATTAAAAAAAAAACCAGTGAATTACAGAAGGTCTGATTATATACAATATACATCATATACTTTGAACATACTTAATAAACAAATTTGATATCTCTCTCTTTGACGCTAACTGACTGTTTATTACTGACGGCTAATTTCGACATCGAATATTTTAATTTAATCAGTCGGTTTTAATCTTTTTATAATGACAACGGGTTTGTAAAATATTTAATTTTAACTATTGCATTATTTCGTCATGTGTCAGTGAACAAAATAGAGATTACACTAGAAAGAAGAAAATCAAGTAATCCAATACACAAATAATGCACGATTCAATTATGGAAAAAACAATTATTTCATCATGGAAAAATACATATTTTTCATTTTGCTTTTCAAAATAATTGAATACATAGTCAGAGTTTAAATGCCGTAAACCAGAGACATATGTCTCTGCTTAAACCTTAAAGAGTCAGTTTTAAATTGTAGGATATAACAATACATGTACATTGTCGGAAAGACTAAATGTTTGCTTACTCGCTAAGAAACAGGAGAAAACCTCTTCGTTCTGTTTTTAAATCTGGACCCAAAAAAGTTTAATTGTTACAGGTATAAATGTAATTACGGGTGACACGATTGTCAAACCTCTACCTGTTATATGGGTAATAAATATACAACTACCCGCAATAAATGTTGACATAACAGGAAAAAAGTAATAAAAGTCTTTTAAGACTGCTCAAAACAAAAAAATAACTCATGCACGAAAAAGATATTTTGAAAGGTTAATATTCCTACGGTTTCGGTTTTATATTTTTCTCTTATCTTTTATTCTAATTATCACTCCTGACTCGAAAACTAGCATATTTTAACACAAGACACAAAATCACAATCCAGTGATATGAATTTTTTTTTAAATTAAATCCTGCTCATAGGAAATAGCCTTCTACAATAATTAATTCAGAGCTCTTCAAAATTGGCGAAGAACATATATAGAAAAGAAAGAAAAGAAATTTAAAATGTGTTCGTCAATCCTTGTACAAATAAAGAAGGGAACTTCATCCAGTTCAATCAAAAATCCATCTGAATTTCACAAACTTCTAGATGATCTTGGTGTTGTCTCGGTGTTGTAACAAACACAGATGTTTCAGCATATTTTGTACAGAATTAAAATTACTCTACCAAGTTGTAAATTGCTGGTCCTAAGCATGATTAATGGAGGAGCGAATTCAATTATTAGTCTTTTTATACATTTATAAGTAAAAATAAATAAATTCATAAAATTGGCCAGACAAGATAAATTCATCAAACCGGCAAGACAAGACAAGACAATTTATTACAACTTAGGCACTCCACGGCCGACACTCGGCTAACCGAGAGATTGGTCGGTTAATCTATATTGAGTATGCGGCTATATGGGCGATTGGTCTGTTAATCGGGTTGGTTATACGTCTGTTAAGAGTAAAACGCTTAATTTAATGTTAAACTCTATTAAATGTTCAGATTTTTGGCATGCTATAAGAACCAAATCAAAAAAAGAAAAGTGTCTGACAAAATGATATCTATCATAGAACATTTTGCACTTGTAGAAACATTTCTTAGTCTGCGCAGTTTTCAGTAAAACTAAAAGGCGTCGCGCAAGTATGTAGAATGTATGCTTATACGCATAGCATTTTTTTTTTAATAAAAGGCGAAACAAACAAATTTAGATATCATTTAAAGGACAAAAAATAGTACTGTGGTTCTAAAAAATAAATTGACATTAGTAAATATTTCATAATTGTGTAATAACGCGAATAATACCACCTTTTAGTGAAAATTATGGGAATAAAGTCTGTTAATGGGTTGGACAATTGAAATTGTGTCAGTTAAGAGTTATTTAGCCACGACAATAATTTTGCTACCTTTATAGTTTCCCCTTGATAAATTTAAGAATGATTGTTCCTGAGTAAAAAAAAATGACAATACGGTGCCACAGTATCCTAGAAAGAGCATTTTTGTTTTGACTTTCTTTGCATTCTATTGAAGGGTGTGTCACTTCAATATAGCGTGATATGGATTTGCCTCTGGAATATGCATGAATTTTATTTTGACGTTTTTAATCAGCCTTAATTTTTGTGTCTGTTCGAAGTAGCACGTTCTCAACTCCGACTGAAAGTGTCTTTCTAATACAACGTGTTCTCGTTCACATATGAACATGATATTTGTCACTGGACGTTAAATCCTAATTCGTCAGCATCATCCAATTGGTTCTTTTCTTTTATTACTTAATCATATGTTGTTTACAAATCACTCTAAAGAAGTAAACGGAAAGGAGCGAATGCAGCTACATTTGGTTATTTTAAGTTTCAATTCATTTTATTCCGTTTAGTTCCTTTCTATATAAGTGAAGAGGAGAACTGCAGTTGTCTATAGCGGCCGGTGAAGTCCATTTCGCGTTTTCGCGATTTCGCCTTTTATATTCTATAGGGCGAAAACGCGAAATCGCGAAAAGGCGAAATCGCGAAGTCGAAAACGCGAAGTCAAAAAACGAGAAATTGGTTTTGCGTTTTCGACTTCGCAATTTCGCGTTTTCGCCCTATAGAATATGTAAGGCGAAAACGCTTAAGCGCTAAAACGCAAAATGGCATTAACCTGCCACCATAGTTGTCCGCATGTAAACTTCTAAAATTTGTCACCAATATAAGTACATCGCAATCCGTTACTCTTTCAACAACCATCGGTGTTTCATGTGTGTATTCTTAAACAAGTATTATTTTTCTCTTGTTTTTACCAATGCATCACTCTCTACTGTCCTTATATATTATTTTATATTCTGCGTTTCCATCCAGATTCTCGTGTATACCCTGAGGGTCCGGATTGGGGGTATTGTTTAATTCTTTATTATTTAAATTGTTATGTCATTTTTTCTACATTTTATTTATCTTACTCATTATTCTTTCTTTATTTTTCATATTTTGTCATCCCAATATATTTTACTTACTGATGTTTAGTTACATTACGACGTTTATCTCTGATTTATATACTGGTTACCAATGTAGATGACAAATTTGTGTCATTCATGACAATTAAACATAATCAACATGTTATATGCGATCATTCTTGGATGAAATCAATATTAAATTTACTTTAATATTACACTTTTTGAAACCATTTTTATCAATTTTCAATTTCATGTGTTGTTTCCGTATATGTTATGTTTCATTGCTCATATGTTGTTTTCGTATATTTTAGCCGCTCGTCTTGAGCCTACTCATTTGATCCGATAACACCCAATGTAGCAATAAAATTATACTTTTATCGCCATTCATAACTCTTAACAGACCAATTAACAGACCGGGTTTTATACATCCGACCCATTAACAGACCAGGTTTTAAATAAAGATTGATTTATGTCACCAAAATACAGATTTTCGTGTAGATTTTTCACACGATGATATCAATATGGTTAACAAACATAATGCCTTTCTTTTTTCGATGTTCAAAATATTGAATGCAAGTAAATTTAACCAATGTGTCATTTTGTGTACATTTTATGTGTGTAAAATATGTATAAATTTATTGATGAGTAACCCGCCTTTTCATTTTATAGATCGTACATCGATGCTAGAAAAATAATAATTACGCCACTGAATTCAGTACATTGAATTGTTTTGTTAGACATGAATACTTTTTATGATGAAAATATATTTAGAAAGTTATACAATGAAACATGCTGAACTTTCAATGATTTTCTCGATAACACCTGATTAACAGACTTTAGCCAACCCGATTAACAGACCAACCGCCGATATAGTCACATACTCAATATAGATTAACCGACCAATCTCTCGGTTAGCCGAGTGTCGGCCGTGCACTCGTTACAAGATTAAAAGTCAAGATTCTTATATAAAATAATCTCAATAATTGTACAAAATCTAATGTTTGATCGTATTTCACTTTGTTTCTTTTCAAGGTAAATAAATAACCTTTTTTTTTTAATTTCATTCTTTAAGTTTTTATTGTTTATTTTTTCCAGACAGTGGACAATTGACATGACAATAGTAAACCAAGGAAGTTGATAACCCTCTGAGACTCTGTTTGAATGTATTTAAAACGAATGTAGGACAGAAAGTCACAGGACAAAAAGCCACAGACAAAAAGTCGCGGACAAAAAGTCACAATACAGTTTTTGAGAAAAAAATTCTTTGAATAAGAAAAAAACTAATTTTTAAAACATTTTTTTTTGTTTGACTTGAAGTATTCTATATGAACAACTTTGTTATTTAAATGTATTGAATAAATATATATAATGATTAAATAATTGTTATGTGCCAAGGAATATATCATTTGCATGATCAAAATTTAATAATTTTTCATTTATCAAGGCTTATGGAGAGTTGTCTCATTGGCACTCACACCACATCTTCCTATATCTATTATGAACAAATATCAAAAGCTTAGAAATGAAACAAATTAATTGTGACTTTTTGTCCTGTGATTTTTGTCCTATCAAATTTGTGACAAGTTTATGTCCCTTGACTTTTTGTCCTGTGACTCTGTTTACCATTTGAAAATGACATCTTCAAAGTTTCGGTGTTAAAAATATCCAGTCTTTAAAAACAAGTAAACTTTATCAAATACAAATACAATAATATATATTTAATAAATATTTACACAAACGACGAACAAAGACATCGTTCATTGTTTTTTTGACACCATGTTATCATTTTTTTATTACAAGGTACAAAGTCTTGACATTTTTTTCATATACATTCTTCAAGGCCATACATTTACACCTTTATTACAACTACGGATCAATGTTATCTAGACTACAACAGGTATATTTTCTGTTTCATCAAACAGCCCAACGAAACATATACCCCAAATACAGCTGTGCAGTCCTTTTTTGTTGCACCATGTGCTCTTTTTGTTCCCTACATCTGCATTCTATATATCTATCACCAATCTGTATATCTATCACCACCCTATTTATCTAAAACCACTTTGTATTTTTACCACAATTTTTTTTTTATATATGTCATCATTATGTAGATTAACTACCACTCTGTATATCTATTACCTCTCTCTATATCTATCATCCCTCTGTAAATCTATCCCAATTCTGTATATCTATCACCACTTTGTATATCTATCACCCCTCTGTATATCTATCACCACTCTGTATATCTTTCACCACTATGTATAGTATATCTTTCACCACTATGTATATCTTTCACCAATCTGTATATCTATCACTAACCTGAACATCTATCACCACTCTGTATATCTTTCACCACTCTGTATATCTCTCACCAATCTGTAAATCTATTCCGATTCTGTATATCTATCACTACTCTGTATATCTATCACTACTCTGTATATCTATCACCACTCTGTATATATATTATCACTTAGTATATATCTATCACCACTCTATCTACACTCTGTATATCCATCACCAATCTGTACACATATCACCACTCTGTATATCTATCACCAATCTGTACATCTATCTCCATTCTATCTCCATTCTGTATATCTATCACCAATCTATATATATATCAACAATATGTATATCTATATAGTACCACTCTGTATATCTACCAACACCACTTTGAATATCTTTTTTCAACCTGTTTATATATCAGCATTCTGTATATCTATCACCATTCTGTATATATATCACCAATCTGTACATCTATCACCACTCTGTATACATATCACCACTCTGTTCATCTATCTGCATTCTATATATCTATCGACAATCTGTACATATATCACCAATCTGTATATATATATCACCAATATGTATATCTATTACCACTCTGTAAATATATCACCCCTCTGTATATTTATCACCACTCTGTATATCTTCCACCACTCTGTATATTTATCACCACTCTGTATATCAACCACCACTCCTTAACTACCACCACACTGTTTATCTCATCTCATCTATACATCTATCACCACTCCACATCTATCTCAAATTTGTATATCTATCATAACTCTGTATATATTTCCTTAAGTGTATATATATAACAAACATGTATATGAATTACCTCTATGTAAGTCTATCACCACTCTGTATATCTTTCACCACTCTGTATATCTTTCACAAATCTGTAAATCTATCCCGATTCTGTATATCTATCACTACTCTGTATATTTATCACCACTCTGTATATATATTATCACTTAGTATATATAAATCACCACTCTATCTACACTCTGTATATCCATCACAAATCTGTACACATATCACCACTCTGTATATCTTTCACCAATCTATACATCTATCCCGATTCTGTATATCTATCACTACTCTGTATATATATTATCACTTTATCTGTCACCACTCTATCACCACTCTGTATATCCATCACCAATCTGACACATATCACCACTCTATATCTATTACCAATCTGAACATCTATCACCACTCTGTATATCTTTCACCACTCTGTTTATCTTTCACCAATCTGTAAATCTATCCCGATTCTGTATATCTTTCACTACTCTGTATATCTATCACCACTCTGTATATACATTATCACTTAGTATATATCTATCACCACTCTGTATATCCATCACCAATCTGCACACATATCACCACTCTGTATATCTATCACCAATCTGTACATCTATCTCCATTCTGTATATCTATCACCATATGATGTATATGAATTACCTCTATGTAAGTCTATCACCACTCTGTATATCTTTCACCACTCTGTATATCTTTCACAAATCTGTAAATCTATCCCGATTCTGTATATCTATCACTACTCTGTATATTTATCACCACTCTGTATATATATTATCACTTAGTATATATCAATCACCACTCTATCTACACTCTGTATATCCATCACAAATCTGTACACATATCACCACACTGTATATCTTTCACCAATCTATACATCTATCCCGATTCTGTATATCTATCATTACTCTGTATATATATTATCACTATATCTGTCACCACTCTATCACCACTCTGTATATCCATCACCAATCTGACACATATCACCACTCTATATCTATCACTAATCTGAACATCTATCACCATTCTGTATATCTTTCACCACTCTGTTTATCTTTCGCCAATCTGTAAATCTATCCCGATTCTGTATATCTTTCACTACTCTGTATATCTATCACCACTCTGTATATACATTATCACTTAGTATATATCTATCACCACTCTGTATATCCATCACCAATCTGCACACATATCACCACTCTGTATATCTATCACCAATCTGTACATCTATCTCCATTCTGTATATCTATCACCAATCTGTATATCTATCGACAATCTGTACATATATCACCACTCTGTATATATATCACCAATATGTATATCTATTACCACTCTGTATATCTACCAACACTTTGTATATTTTTCACCACTTTGTATATTTTTTTTCAACCTGCTTATATATCACCATTCTGTATATATATCACCAATCTGTACATCTATCACCACTCTGTATACCTATCTCCAATCTGTACATTTATCTGCATTCTGTACATCTATCTGCATTCTGTATATATATCACCACTCTGTATATCTACCAACACTATGTATATCTCTCACCAATCTGTATATCTTTCACCATTCTGTTTATCTTTCACAAATCTGTAAATCTATCCCGTTTCTGTATATCTATCACTACTCTGTATATCTATCACCACTCTGTATATATATTATCACTTAGTATATATCTAGCACAACTCTATCTACACTCTGTATATCCATCACCAATCTGTACACATATCACCACTCTGTATGTCTATCACTTATCTGAACATCTATCACCACTCTGTATATCTTTCACCAATCTGTAAATCTATTCCGATTCTGTATATCTATCACTACTCTGTATATCTATCACCACTCTGTATATATATTATCACTTATTATATATCTATCACCACTCTGTATATCCATCACCAATCTGTACATCTATCTCCATTCTGTATATCTATCACCAATCTGTATATCTATCGACAATCTGTACATATATCACCACTCTGTATATCTACCAACACTTTGTATATTTTTCACCACTTTGTATATTTTTTTTCAACCTGTTTATATATCACCATTCTGTATATCTATCACCAATCTGTACATCTATCACCACTCTGTATACCTATCAGCAATCTGTACATCTATCTGCATTCTGTATATCTATCTGCATTCTGTATATATATCACCAATCTGTATATCTCACGACAATCTGTACATATATCACCACTCTGTATATATATCACCAATATGTATATCTATTACCACTCTGTAAATATATCACCCCTCTGTATATTTATCACCACTATGTATATCTTCCACCAGTCTGTATATCTATCACCACACTATATATCAACCACCACTCCGTTAACTACCACCACTCTGTTTATCTAATCTCATCTATACATCTATCACCACTCCACATCTATCTCCAATCTGTATATCTATCATCACTCTGTATATATTTCCTTAAGTGTATATATATCACATACTTGTATATAAATTACCTCTATGTAAGTCTAACAACACTCTTTATATCTATCACCACTCTGTATATCTTCCACCACTCTACATATATCTATCTCCACTCTGTTTATCTATCACCACTATGTATATCCATCCTTATCTGTACATATATCACATCTTTGTATATATCTATTACCTCTCTGTAAACCAATCACCACTCTGTATATCTAACATCAATCTGTATATCTATCATCCCTTTGTGTATCTATCAACATTCTGTATATCTATCTCCATCTGTATATATATCACCAACCTGTTTATCTGTCACCACTCTGTATATCTATTAGCACTCTATATATTTACCAAAACTCTGTATTTCTTTCACCACTCTGTAAATAGATAACCACTCTGTATCTATATCACCACTCTGTATATCTTCCACCACTCTCTATATCTATCACTCCCATGTATATTTATCACCAATTTGTATTATATCACTTTTTTGTAAATCTACCGACACTATGTAAATCTTTCAACACTCTGTATATCAACCACCACTCTGTATATCTACCACCACTCTGTGTATCTATCGTTATCTATACATCTATCACCACTCTATCTATATCACCACTCTGTATATCTTCCACCACTTTGTATATCTATCACCACTTTGTCTATCATCCACCACTCTATATATTTACTAAAACTCTGTGTATCTTTCACCACTGTAAATATATCACCAATATGTGTATATATCACCTTTCTGTATATATATATCATCACTCTGTATATATCTTCCACCACTCTGTATACCTATCACCACTCTGTATATTTATCACCTTTCTCTCTATATATATATATTATTAATTCGTATATTTTAACAAATTTGATTCGTTTAGGGATAGTCACATGTTAAACTATATTTTCGAAGGTAGAGAGAAACGGCGGATAGCAAAACGCATATTGACCGGCAAAAGCATATTGCACGGTTATTTTTAGAATATCAAAAAACCGATATACTTTGTGACGTCATGTAATGAATTTCAGGATATTGTTTAACGTTTTGAAACAAATGATATCTGTGATCGATTATTTGACGAAAAAAAATCTTCAAATACATAAATGTAAAAGAAAAAAATTAAATGAAATAACAACTAATATATATGTTGTTGTTGTCAAGGAGACAATTTAATATCTATAAAGTTCCAACAAACCTAAATGACGATTTTGATACAAACATGGTCGGAAATTAATAATATAACAAATATAGCCTTTGTATGAGGTCAATACAGCATATATCGACCCAAAGAAGTATATCGACCTTGGACTTCGTCCTCAGTCAATATACTTCTTTCAGGTCAATATATCCTTGTATCGACCTCATACAAAGGCTATATTTGTATAATATCACTACTGTATATCTATCACCACTCTGTATATCTACCACCACTCTGTATATCTACCTCTACTCTATTTATCTATCACAATTTTGTCTATCATCAACCACAATGTATTTCTACCACCACTCTGTATATCTATCTACACTTTATTTCTATCACCAATTTGTATATTTTGCAAATCGGCGGCCAATTCTATCATCCTCTATTTGAGGTCCAATTTTTGGCTCTTCTAATCGAAGTCCAATTTTTAGCTTCTCTAATCGTTGTCCGTTTTAATGGACCTATGGAAAGATCCAAACGCCGAGACATTTTTTGCCGACATGCCGTATTATACAAAAATATATCTTAAAAAACTGAACAAAACTGTGGAAATTGGGACAAAAAAAGTTTATAACAGAACTGAAAGTTGGATTGTCCGAGAAGAATAAAGATAAAAAAAAAGAGTAGTTAAGACAGTTCTAGGTCAATATTTTTACAACCTAAACATAGTATATGTGACAAATAAAATATATTATTTTTTCTCTTTTAATGTATTACCGATGTTTACAGGTTGCAATATCATTTTTTATGTAATTTAAAAGCTTATTAAAAACAATGAAACGTGTAGAGATTGCTAATCGGACAACTATAGCCCAGAGTTCAAATAAAGTAGATGTAAGCAATTATATAGCCCTTTACCTTTACAGCTTGCTGTTCGGTGTGAGCCAAGGCTCCGTATTTAAGACCGTATTTTTACCTATGATGGGTTTCTTTTATAAACTGTGACTTGGATGGGGAATTGTCTCATTGGCACTCAAACCACATTTTCTTATATCTATAAGGAACTGTACGTCCTTCAACAAGGAATCATTGAGCAATTAAAGGTCATGAAATGACACATATAAAACAATTATTATACAACTAAAAACTAACTTAAAACAAAAAAATCTGAACAACAAATATTCAAGACATAAACCAACGACAACCAATATACTACAGGCACATAAAATATTTGGCTGGGTTTAACATGTTTAATTTGTGAGCGCTAAATCTTCCTCTAATCTGAGACAATGGTGTAACAGCACAACATAAAAACATAATGCCAATTTATTTTGTATATTTTTCACTCCAGGTGTAAAACAAATGAATTTGTTGACAAACTTTTACAGAGTGCAAATTATAATACTTTAACAGTTGGCATTTATACTTCTTTATTTTGTCCATTGTTGAAGACTGAGTGTTGCCCTATATATTTCGTTTAGTTTTCTTTGTCGTTCGGTTCTTATTTAAGTATACTCGCATGTCATTTATCAATATGCATTTACATGTATAAGAGTAAGTGCAGCAATTTGTTATTCTATTATTCATTAATAGTGCACATCGATAAGAGAAGACTACTATAAATCGGACGTCGTTTTTGGCAATACATGACGGCACATTGTCATTGGGCGTCGATTTGAGTATCAAACAATTGGACGTCGAATTTAAAAGAATTTAATCACCACTCTGTATATCTAACAACACTTTGTATATCTACAATCACTCTGTATATCTATCACCACGCTATACCCCGTGACACCCCTAATTATTTTTCTATAGAGGCTATGAAAAAAAAGTCCCCATTTTTTCATATTTTTTTACATAGTGCCACTCGATACCTTGCGCAAAAGATGCGCCTGTTTCTCCTCTACAAGACCTAAATAGTCATACCCGGTGACTCCCCTCATTGTTTTTCTCAAGAAGCCATAAAATAGGCCAACCCCACTTTTTTCCGGTTTTTTCAAATTTTTAGCCCTATAGTTTCAGATTTTTGAACATAGCGCCACTCGATTCCTTGCGCAAAAGATGTTGTTCAATAGTCTAATATGAAGTTGGGCTATTGGAAGTATTCCGTTTAGGATGATGATAGTAACATCTGCTACATAAGTTGGTAATGAGAGTATAAGCTTAGAGGTAGTTTTTTCTAGAATTTTTCGATTAATTCTAGTGAATTTGTTTTGGTAGTGTTAGCTCTTATCCATAGATAAGTACTAGAGATACGTAACACGAATGATTGAATGACACGTGAAATGATTGAATGACACATGAAATGACCGAATGACACATGCAATTTTAATCTTAGTTTAAAAAGTATTTATTAAGGTAGCACAATACAAAGATTTTTTTACTTCCAATCACTAACCTTTGAAATGCTGTAACTTTCTTATGAATGCATAGAAAATAATAAAACAGGTATATATAGATAGATAAAAGATTAATCTTTTAAATGAATGCAATATTTTTATTATGCAATCATTATGTAATCAATTATTATGTAATTAGTGGCAAAGTGGTAAGTTCACTTGAATGAATTTAGCTCTATCATCTCTTTAACTATACAGAATATTTTAACGAAATCTTAATCAACACATCATGGGCTTCAAAAGGGTGTCTCGGATTGTCTCTATGGTATTCCATTCTCTCATAAATCTCTAATTAGTGTAAACATCCTTACCACATAAAAGAAGATAATGTTTAATTAGGTGTAAAATTTGTTTTATACATCCTATCTGAAATCTGAGACACCCTTTTGTAGATAATGGCCATAGGAACAACATATAATAAAATCAACCCTCTAGGGATACATATGCAGAAGCTAATTTCATTTGAAAGTGGAAATTTGGTGAAAAATATTTAAGACACAGTTAACATTATAATTGGTTACATAATTGTTGCATAATACTAGCATTGCATTAATCTGAAAGAGTAATCTGTTAGCTATCCAAAACTACCACTTTTATAAATTTTCAAGCATTATTAAGAAAGTTACAGCATTTTAAAACTTGGGAATTGGAGTTATAAAATCTTTGTATTGTGCTACCTTAATGAAAATTTTTACAAGATTAAGTATTACAATATGTTATATGAAGTTTTAATCTTAATAAGCATAAATTGGTGACTTTTAAACATTGATTTATAAATAGTATTGTGTATTAAAAATGATTTATTAAAGCAGGAAAGTACATAAAATGTTATTATAATTTTGTGGATACATCTGTTCCTGATTGCATATATACGATTGCCCAATGTGTTCAATCTGGACTACCAAAGTTGGGCTCTCATTTGTATAATAAATTAAAACTCACTAAAACTCCATGAATTTACATGTAAAAAAAAAATATTTTAAGTAATAATTTTCCAGAAAGTCTTAAAACCGCCCAGGACCTCCTGATTGCACTGAGTACGAAAGGTTTTCTTAGAACAAAAATAAAGATACAAGTTGCAAAAAAATAGATCTAATTCAATGCAAAATGTGGCGATCAAACACCCGTGTTAACAGCGTTTGTTTTATGGTTAACAATGCACTGGGCACGTGTCGTTAAATAACAAAATGCGGCGTAAAGCAACCAACGATCAATCAATCAATTAAATTCGAACTAGTTGATACTGCAATTAGAAACTTTGCGTCCAGTAAAGGGGTTAATATAACTTTTGTAAAACTTCTAATAAAGCGACAATACAAAGACATTGCAACATATACTCTTCGTGCTAACATCAATGAGAGGGACTTTGCTGCAGTAGAAAACGATGACTTCTTTTGGCCAGAAGGCGTGTACTGGCGAGACTATATTCCACAAAACAAACATTTGTAACATTCATGTTCAATCTGTTATATATTGTATATTTTATTTTACTCATGTTGTTACGAATAACAACATGGAATATGAGAGGCGCTATGTATGGCACCTCATATTTTGAAAACTTGCTCAAAGACTCTGATATATGTATTGTAACTGAGCACTGGTTAAATAGAACTAATATTACATATTTATATGAGTTAGCAAATGATTTTCGAGTATTTTCATGCTTTAGCTCTAGTTCAGTAAATTCAAACAGAGGCTCTGGTGGAGTAGCTATTCTTGTAAGGAAAACATTTGGTTTTAAGACTTATAATTTATTTGTTGATAATGACAGAATTTGTGCTGTCAAATTATCCAAGCATGGTTATGAAAGTTTATGTATCATAGGTACTTTACTACCATCAACAAATCATTCAGTTGAAGAGTATTTACAATATTTTCAAACTGTGTGTAGTATTTATGATAGAATGTCAGTTGATTGTGTAACAGTAATTGGTGGTGATTTTAATACTGATATTGCAGTAACAAGTTTAAGTAGTAAATCAAAAAATGTCATAGACTTCATTACAAAAAATAATTTATCTCCTGTCCCATTGATGTCCGGTCGTAAAGGCCCTGATTTTACATTTAGGTCTAAAGACATGACACGTAAAACTATGATTGATTTTATTTTCATTCCAGAATTCTTTTGTAATGGCTTTACAAATTTAGAAGTCAGAAATGACTGTCCATTTAATGTTTCAGATCATTATCCTGTTTTGATTTTCTTAGATATGAATTTGCTATGTAATACATCAAATAAATTTCATCTTTATCGTAAAGTTCTATTGTGGTCGAGATGTGATGAATGGGAGAAGAAATATTATCAAACAGAACTAGACAAATTACTAAATTTTGAAGTTTTACCTTTGAACTCGTGTGAAATAAACGAAAATTACATAGAACATATAAACTCAAATATTGTAAATGTTGTGCATATCGCTGCAAATTCTTGTATTCCCACTGGAAAATTTAGACATTATTTAAAACCGTACTGGAAAAGTAACAACTTAGATTATTACCATAATGAGCAACGACAAGCTCGTAAAACGTGGCTGTCAATGGGACAAACACGAAACAACGACAATATTTTTTATAAACAGTATAAAGATAAGAAAAGAGAATTTCGAAAGCATAAACGTAATGCAGAGCGATTATGGGAATCTGAAAAATTTGCTGATGTGCAAAAAGCAGCCGAAATGGACATAGGACAATTTTATCGTGTAGTGCGAAAGCATAGACAACAAAAATCGCCAGCAACTTGTCTGAATTATGATGGAAATACAGCTACTAATAACGGGGATATTTGCAAGTTGTGGAGTACCTATTTTAGTGATTTGTATACTCCTAATGAACATGAAAATGACAATTTTGATCAACCTTTTTATATGGATGTCACAGAAAAAATTCGTGAATATAGCAGTCAAATTAGAAAACCGTTTAATGCTTTTTTCGATGTGCCCTACACTGAAGATGAAATATATGAGCAAATTAAAACTTTAAAATGTGGTAAGGCTCCAGGACCGGACTATGTATGCAACGAACATATTATATACGGTGGTAATACCTTGTTGAAATGGATTTGTTATATTTTTAATATTATACTTAAATGCGAATATATTCCATTACTATATCGACATGGCATAATTATTCCGTTATATAAAGGAAATAACAAAGACAAGAGTAATCCGAACAGTTACAGAGCTATTGTCCTAACATCCGTATTTGGAAAATTACATGACAAAACAGTTCTTCGTCGAATAAATAAAATGCTTACTGCACTTGATAAGACTTTTCCTGATCCTTTGCAGTTTGGATTTGTTCCCGAACATGGTGCTATCCCCGCTTTATACACACTCAAAGAATGTATTAACGTGTTTATGAAAAGTAAATCTAAACTTTATGTTGGTTTTCTAGATAACGAGAAAGCGTTTGATAAGATCTGGCACGATGGACTTTTTCTGAAATTAAAAGAAATCGGTGTAACTGGTAAATTATGGAACATACTTTTCATGTCTTACAAATCTGCTAGTGCACATGTACAATATAATGGACTTACTAGTGACAATTTCTCCATTTCTCAGGGTGTAGGGCAAGGGAGAGTACTTTCATCTTGGCTATTCTCTTTGTACATAAATGACTTAATATTACAACTGATTTCGACAAATTGTGGAATACGAATTGGTTATTTGAACATTCCTGCCATTCTTCTTGCGGACGACACAACCCTTCTTAGTGCGTCGCCAAAAGGTCTACAAGGTCTTCTCGACTGTGTACAAACTTATGCTTGTAAATGGAGACTTAAATATAACGGAACAAAAAGTTGTGTCTTGGCTTTTAATAATAATACAGATGTTGACATTAAGCTTGGAAATACAAAAATAGCGTGTAAAACGGATACAATTTATGCTGGTACATTGATAACTAACAATAATAAAACGTTTGAAAGGACAAAAAATGCCGCTAAGAAGTTAAAGAAAAATCTACATTCATTGTATAGTGCTGGAGTAAACCCGAAAGGCCTTACGCCGATTACAAACACGTTGATATGGAAGCGTTTTGTTCTTCCTACAGCATTGTACTCTTGCGAAGTATGGGGACAACTCTCTAATTCTGAAATAGAACTTTTAGAAAGAACACAACGATATGTCGCGCGATATATACAGCGTATGGACAAATATTCACCAACGGACTCAACTACAAGCAACCTTGGTTTATGGTCATTGGAAGCTGTAATCGACAAATTCAAACTTTTATTCTTTGGGCGATTATGTAGGAGTAAATCGGGCACAACTCATAAAAAATTGTTCAACATGTGCATCAGTCAATTTATTCTGGATGAAAATGCCGAACACTGTATAACCTATAATCTTATAACAACTCTGGTTAAATACGATCTATTTTCTTTCCTTGAAACCTATGTAAATGAGGATTACATACCAGAAAAAGTGCTGTGGTCGAAAATTGTCCGTCAGTCTATTGAAATTTATGAAGAGAACAGATGGAAAAGTAATTTAGAAAATAGAAATGAACTCAAAAGGTATTCCAAAATTCACCCTACCCTCTGTGAACATAGATTAATTCGGTTGACAGTTTTATATCCCGATGCAAAACTCGAACTGCTAGTACTTGTGACTTTAGGATCGGCAGCCATTAAGAAAGCTACATGTACTCTATGTAACAAACAGTCTCTTGATATCATTAAACATTTAATCATGGAGTGTCATGTTCTATTAACAGAGAGAAATGTTATGTTTTATAAAATTGTAGATGAACTTCCCATTCAAAAATCTGTGGACATTTTCAATTTAGACGACGATGACCTTCTTGAAGTACTATTAGGAGCTGTTAATGATATAGTATACGATCTCGATCCTATAGATTGGTCTAGAATGATGTATTACATAGCAAAACATGTTTACCCCATGTTTAAAAAATTCAGACATGTATTGTTTGAAAACAGGTTTAATTTTGAATTTTGAATAGACTTTGATTGAAAAACATTGTGTTTTTGTTGTGTTTACTGGAATATGTGTATTGTGTGTTTATCTAAATATGTTGTTTGTTTTTTGTTGTTTTTTTTTTCATTGGGTATTTATCTCAAAATGTATGATATTTTGTTTATTGTGTAAGTAATTATTAATTTCTTTTTGTATGCAAAATCTTCATATACATGGAGGAAATAAAGATTCATTCATTCATTCATTCATTTCAGGTATTGGGCATTTGTCATCATCATGATTAGATTATCTAATTAACAAAAAACACTTAAAACTTTATATTTCAATTTACTGATAAAATACAAAATGTAAGTACTAAAATGTAACATTAAGCAATAAAATGTATGATACCATATTTCACTGTTTTAATAGAGAAAATTACGGAAAGAAAAATGGAGCGTGATATCTTTTTTAATTAAGATTATAACTTTCTAAAAGGAAACCCTTTAGGACTTCTAAATGGTGTATTTCATCTGTGCTAAACTTATTTCAACATTAAAGTTATTTGCCCTAGTTAATTGTGTGGATGTCAGATTTATGTAACATATTTCACTATCTTCATAAGGAAAAATACGGCTATTACATTCAAATTCTCTTATAATTAAAAGAAACTCTCAAGACAACTTCCCTCTGATCTTCATTTATATCGATATACCTGTAATACATGTACATCCTAAATAAATCAATTGTTATCTTTTATAAAATTTAGAAAAATTAAACGTTCTAAAACGTTTCCCGTAAGAGTCTTATCTTTCATTATTCTGTCTGTATAGATGCACCATGGTCTCTATATCTTATCCCTTATGACCATGAAATTATCCTCAAATTTGTGTCGTGAGTTTCTATTGGCTCCTTTTTTTCAGATAATCAATTTTCTCAGAATTTTCAGATAATCCCGGATTTTCTCAGATAATCCCGGTTTATCTCAGATAAACTAGGATTATCTCAGCTTAATTCAAATTCGAGAAAATATAGAAAATTCATTATCTGGAGAAAATCCCGGTTTATCTGAAAATTCTGAGATAAACCCGCATTATCTGGAAAAAATCGAGATAATCCCGGTTTATCTGAGCTTAATGTAAAAAAGTGAGATAATCATAGTTTATCTGAGAAAATCCTGGTTTATCTGAGATAATCTAGGATTATCTATAAAAGTGGTTCAGGCGTGCCATATGCATGCATTGGTTCAATAATTGGTTTATCATTATTTTTCACCAGTCACTGGTTTCATATGACTTTACATTAAATAAAATATGTTCAGTATCTTTGTATTCACAAGACAATACTAACTTACTTACTTACTTACTTACTTACTTACTTAGGCCCTTGGATCCATCGGGGAACATATGCAATTGACGAACTCTCTCCATCTAACTCGATTTAGCGCAGCTTTTCTAAGGTGTTCCAGTTGTATCCTTGCTGCGTTATTTCTGATTCTTTGTCCGTGCGCCAGGTGTTTCTTGGTCGTCCTCTGTTTCTTTTTCCTTGAGGATTCCACTGTCTAAAGTGAATGCCTTGTAATGCTGTTCGTTGTTTTTTCGCAGTGTGTGGCCTATCCATACCCATTTTATTTTCTTGATTTGGATGGTTTTAGTTGTTCTCCATGTCTCTGATCCATACAAGAGCACTGATTTTACGTTAAAATTGAAAATTTTCATTTTTATGCTTCTTGAGATGTTCTTGGCACTCCATACTTTTCCTAAGGGGACGACCATTTGATATTCTGTGGCATGAGGATTTGTTTTTGATCGGTTATTTATTTTTGTAAACTATGAGGACAGATTAATAATTTTCTGCACTATTGAAGCAAGATTTTTCATTTTCATTAAAGCAAGGGACTGATTATTCATTTTCACAACTATATTTATGATATTCGAAAACATACAATTTTTAAATGATTTGTTTATTATAAATAATACATGTATTATTATAATAGTCAAGTCATTATGTACCATTTAATCAGAATTAATTATCATCCTCTTCAGAAATGAATCAGGCTTTTATATTCCCAACTGCATATATATGTATTGCATACATACATAGTATTAAAGTTTGTAACTAGCCTCTTTTAAAAGTATTGGCAAACTAATCAACTTATTGATGGTTGCCGCGTATTGGTAGAATTAGAAGAAGAAACATATGTTACCGAGCGGAGCGAGGCTAAATTTTTTATGAAGGGTTTTGGAGCCACTGAAGGCCCAAGAAGCTATAGAACAAATAATGCAAAATAATGCTTTCTGGGTGTTCCGAAGATCCTTTCATAATCTGAAAATGCAAATTTAGATTTAAAATTGTTTTGACAATATTTTGGTCTGAAAGCAAAATGTATAAATTCAGTGCAAGACTTAAGGGCATACGATACAGTTACAGGGAACAAGGTTATTTTCGCGACGTCAAACTATGACATACCACGGGAAAAGATGCATTTTTCGACTGATTTTTATCATTCAAACTGATTTAATTTGAAAACGAGTGCATTGACCCCTATTTTTTAAAACAGCAATTTGTTTCATTTTGCAAGGAGATTATGTGACCCAAATTTTATAAAACTGTAAATAACGCATTTTTTTTAATTTTGATAAACATGCAGCAAAAAATTACGTTTTTTCCTCTATTCATGAACATTTGATAAATATAGAGTTATTTCGGAATAAAAATTACATAATTTTCAATGATACTTATAAAATACAGAAATTACCGATTATTTAACAAAAAACAATTTGTGTTTATCTTTTAAAGCAAAAAAGTTACGTCATTCTTTCGAAAAAGAAAATACGGACACAAATCTGAGTTTTGAGCAAATATACAAAATTTCGACCTCATTTTACTAAAAAAAGTAGCACATGAAGGTATATTTTTTATGACATATTTGATTTAATCAGGTAAAAGAAAGCCTATATGCAAATTTTCATCAACTTGTAAATACAGGTTCAAAACTGTATCGTATACCCTTAAGTTTCTAGGGACAACATCAAAAGACCAAAGTGCATGATAAAGCAAAATTGGAATTCACATAGTTAATTCTGTGGCTGCTGTTTTTTTTTAAAACTCATTATCAAGTTCATAACAAAATTACTAGATTACAAAAGGAATGCAACACTAACAGAATACAGAAAAGCAATCAATGAACAAAAGGCAAATAAATAAAAAAACATTGATCCCGAAAATTCAGGGCTACGTCTGAGGGAAATCAGCACTGTTTCTTGCAAGGCACTCGCGGTGAACACACTTGTCAATTTGATATAGAGACAAGTGTTTGGTTTTGAAATTTCCTACATGAGGCATAAGTTACGGCCCTGTTAAAATAAAAGTGAGGTAAGGTTTCCTGAGACAATATACCTCAAGTTAAATGAAACCAATTTTCAGACGTTTCAAGTATATTTAAATAATATTTATACTTTTATTATTAAAAAATTGGGAAGTGTTTCCCGATTTTTTTTGGGAAAAAAATGAATTTATGAAGAATCTTGTGCCATCTCATACTTTCGATTAGACCTGCTGAGTTATTTATTTTCAATACATTGCAAGTCAGGTAATTTATTTTCAAACTACCACAGAACCCTCCTGCCCCCCCCCCCCCCTCCCAGAATATCAAATGGTCGTTCCCTAAGATGGCTCTGGATTTGTTGAATCTTGCTTTTACATTAGCGTCTGTACTATGTTGACAAAAATGCTTCCTAGATAAGTAAACTCATCTAGTTCTTCGATGTTGGTGTTGTTAATATTTATTGGTTGTTTACTTTTGGTATTGATCTTCATTACTTTTGTCCTTCTTCGTTTGGTTTAAGTCCAAGCTTTATAGTTATTGAAGAGAGAAGGGTTTTTTTTCTGGCATTTGTTGTTGTGGATATAAGGGCTATATCATCCGCAAAATCCAAGTCTTCTAGTTGTTGCCAGATTGTCCATTGGATTCCATTTCTTTTCCTTTCAGTTGCTTCTTTCAGGATGTAGTCTATTGTCAAGAGGAAAAGAAAAGGTGATAGAATTTAACCTTGTTTTACTCCAGTTTTGACATCAAAACTCTCGCTGAGCTTGCCTTCATGTATAACTCTGTATTGCATGTTGTTATATAAGAGTTTCTGATGATGTTTATGAATGATTGTGGTTTTCTATAATGAGCCATGCTGTTCCAAAGGTTTTCTCTATCCGAGCTGCCAAATGCCTTTTCGAAGTCAAGGAAGTTAATCAGTATCGAGGTGTTCCACTCTTAGGACTGTTCTACTATCATACGTTGTGTGACTATTTGGTCTATACAGGATCGGTCTTTCCTAAATCCTGCTTGCTGTTCTCTGAGTTTTTCGTCTATAGCCTTTAGAAGTCGCATAAGGAGGATTCTATTTAGTACCTATGCTGCCACTGATATTAATGCAATTCCTCTGTAATTTTTGCATTCTTTAAGGTTGCTTTCTTTGGTAGTTTTATTAGGTGGCCCTCATTCTATTCTTGAGGCATTTTTTCTTGCTGCTACATATTACTAAATAGCTTATGTCAGAGGTTAGGTCTGGGTTTGTCTTAAGGGCTTCTGGTGGAATGTTGTCCGGACCTGCTGCCTTTTCTGGGCGTCAACGCTTTTACAGCTTGTTTTATACCGACCTTTGTAAGTAGGTTAACTTAAGGTTTATGTGAAGCTTTTCATCTGCTTTGTTGATAACTGGTGTATTAGCTGGAGGTGGTCTATTTGGAAGTTCTTTAAAGTATTCGGCCCATCTATTCTTCAATAGTGGTAAGGACCGTCCCATTTTTGTCAATACACAATCTTCAATTCAATTTTCATTTGTAGATGAAACTGCAAGAGAAAACTACGGAGAAGTAGTGGATCTAATTATCTCAAGTATGAGTGAAAGGTTTAAAGAAGTTTACAACAATCCAACATATATCATGGCTGATGAACTGATAGCTGAAGGTCACTTTAACCATTAATTTTAATGTTTTAAGTCTATAATTATAAAATTTCATATACGATACAAATCGGATCTGACACAAGTGTTATCAACATATATGTGTATAATGCCGTAATTCGACCTATAATTGTTTACTCTTTACAAATTGTGAGCGGATAGACATATACATGTACCACATCTTTTCTTTTTATCTCTCTGGCGTTTTAAAAAAACAGTGACACCAAGTTTACATTTTTTTGTAAATTTTCTTTGGTGTGTATATAAAAAGAAGATGTGGTATGCTTACCATTGAGACAACTCTCCACAAGAGACCAAATGACACAGAAATTAACACCGTACGGCCTTCAACAATGAGTAAAGACCATACCGCATAATCAGCTATAACAGGCCCCGAAATGACAATGTAAAATTATTCAAAAGTCAGTATCACTGGACTGATCGTGATAAAAGTTTCGTTCCCTTTAATTAAAAACAAACGTTATTTGTTTTCGCCGAACCGCACGAGTGTTTTCGTGAAAGAAATATTTGTCATGGTTCCAGAAAACTAACCATAGAACAACGATGTGAACTATAAGGGACCAGCGTGGGGTGTACAACATTTGATATTAATGGGCCTGGTAAAAATGAATAACATGACCTTAAAAGTACACGAAAGCGAAAGTAAACACATGAAAAATGAGGGTTGGGATCCCGCTAACATGTTTAACCCCGCCACATAATTTATGTATGTGCCTGTCTTAAGTCAGGAGCCTTTAATTCAGTGGTTGTCGTTTGTTTATGTTTTACATATTTGTTTTTCGTTCATTTTTTACATAAATAAGGCTGTTAGTTTTCTCGTTTGAATTGTTTTACATTGTCTTGTCGGGGCCTATTATAGCTTACTATGCGGTATGGGCTTTGCTCATGGTTAAAGGCCGTACGGTGACCTAAAGTTGTTAATGTCTGTGTCATTTTGGTCTTTTGTGGATAGTTGTCTCATTGGCAATCATACCACATCTTCTTTTTTATATACCATAGTCGAGCAACATTCGGACTTACCTAATATGTACTGTACTAAAGTCAGAATCCCAACCCAAAAAATTTCGTTTTCTATACATATCGCGCATGCAGACAAGTAATAAATTCTAACTTGGGTGAAAATGAATGCTTTGTAAATTATTAGCCTAGCTAACACAACAAGTCATATCATTATACATGTATATTTTTTTGGGGCCCTTTATAGCTTGTTGTTCGGTGTGAGCCAAGGCTCCGTGTTGAAGGCCGTACCTTGACCCATAATTGTTTACTTTTATAAATTGTTATTTGGATGGAGAGTTGCCTCATTGGCACTCATACCACATCTTCCTATATCTATATGAGCTCTAAATGGTAACCCTCACTAAATTGGATAAAATGGTGTACATACTTATATTTTTACATTTTCAAAGTTTATTGTATATATATATACTCTGATATTTCTTCTCTTATGTTAACTTCTTAACTTGAATTGCGGAATTCAAATGTACAAATGAACATGCTGTTGACTCATAATAAGGTGTTGAATCATTGTCACTTTTCTCGAGTTTATTTACTATTCTAATGTTAAGCAGTATATTAACCAAATAGCGTGTCCTATTCCTACAATATGCCCTGTCAGGTTTTCTGAAATTTGTCACGATATGGCGGTTGTTGTCATTGCGTTGCTGTATTTTACAGCAAGTCGACGTTCAAATTGTGAAGACTGCTTTTAGTTTGTACAAATATTGTCTTAGTCATCCCACTCGATCGTCGATGTATACAACATCCACACTTTAATTGGCATTCACAATATTCTTTAATATTGCTTATTCATTTTTTGATCTGGGTAAGTACATTAATCTTCTTTGATTGCAAAACTAGGAGAGTGGGGAGTGAGTAATTACACCATCTACAGAATTATATAAAGAGGAAGGCTTCTCCAGACCAATGTTCAGCTCATAATTATAACAAATATAAGATATGTCTGTATGATCAGACTTTTTCACATTACTATTAAGATGTCATTTGCGACATTTTTGTGCTTTACCTCTCTCTACTCCGCATTATATTTTCCTAAAAATGTTTGATTTGTTTTGTGGAAAAAATATTTTAGGCAATTCCTATTTAATGAAAACGAGGCAGACAATTATAGAACTATCAACAAAAGACAAATTAGATATAAATTTCATTGCGGATTTAATTGGACGCTATCTACTGACCCTTCAAATGTTCTATTGTAACACAAACTGGGTAGAAATTGAACACAACAAAATCTGTGAAAATCTCGGTAAGTACATTTTTTAAGGCTTGTAGACACTTGTCTCACAATCTTTTTTTTCTACATACCTTAACTGTGGCTTGTAAACTCAATATCCCTCTCTATATGTACTTCTAGCTAAATTTCAACATAACAGTTAATTAATAAATGTTCCATCATGATGATACAGGACCGTAAGGTGCTGAGAATGACAAAAAATAATTGGCTTTGCCATCTTTGATATTATGTTCAGAAAAGAAATGTATTCCAGATTTTTACAGAAAATATTATCGTAGGAAAAGACTTTGAATTTGGAAAGGCTTTTGCGTCCAATTTTATCTTTCCTGTAAGAGTTATAACTTCTGACGAATCTATCCAATTGAATAGAAAAACATCATATTTGAATAAGATGAAAGGAACACAGCCAAATAAAATGTGTGCTAAGAAGGATTTGAATTAAGCAACAACACATTTAGAAGGCTTTTAATAACATTTTATACTGAAGAATATCTGGATTTAATGTTATTGTTCGAGAAATTTAAATAAAAGAGGGACGAAAGATACCAGAGGGACAGTCAAACTCATAAATCGAAAAAAAGACTGACAACGCCATGGCTAAAAATGAAAAAGACAAACAGACAAACAATAGTACACATGACACAACATTGAAAACTAAAGAACAAGCAACACGAACCCCACTAAAAACTAGGGGTGATCTCAGGTGCTCCGGAAGGGTAAGCAGATCCTGCTTCATATGTGGCACTCGTCGTGTTGCTCATGTCATAACAAATCCGGTAAATAGTCTAATTCGGTAGGTCACATGCATGAAAGGGAAGGGAGTTGTTAGTTACGACGTAAGGCACATATCCGATATCATCTGTGAAACGGTTATTCCATAACGGTCAACCAACTCGTCATGGCGTCCGTAAAATTTACGAAGGGATGATTTCAAAATCACCATTTGGAACTGTTGGTTTGATAGCTTCCTTGTGAGCAGCATCCCTCTATCAATAAAATCATGATAAGAAATACAAGCACGGAATATCGTATAAATTGGGAGAAATATATCCCGTATGTAGGTGCAGCTGGAATGTTGCTACTTAGAAATGGAAAGTTCACAATTGGATTTGCAGTAGATCTTTAAAATTTCGGTACAGATATGATTTAATTTAAAGCCTGTTAGTCTTTCAAAAATTCATAAATTAAGGCTTTAGTATGAACCTTCAACCCCCTCAGGCGGCCAGGCACAGTTGACCTTATATGAATTTTAGGTCCTTTTTTGCCTTCAAGCTCCTGAAGTTTCAGTGCATTTTGGCATCCCTTGCTTTCAAATATTGGGGATATGAATTTTATTTGTGAATTGACATCTCAATAAGCGCTTCGGACACAACACAGTTGTTTTCTATTTACTACCACTGGATCTAATTGATGGCCTGTTCATCCCCGATGGTATCATGCTCATCGGTCAGTGTTTTGGCACTGACATGATTTAAAACATATTAAACTTATTTCAAATTCGATTTTATTATAAGTTAAGAAAAATTTTAACAGCATAGATCCAACTTATTCAGCTAAAGTAAATCTTAGATGAATTTGATATATTTTTTTAGGTCACGTTCGGCTCCTTATGCTTCAACATATTTACGTATCTCTGACTTTTTAGCTCACCTAGCCCAAAGGACCAATTGAACTTTTCTCATCGCTTGTCGTCCTTCGTCCGTCATCGTCCGTCGTCTGATGTCTGTCGTCGTCCGTCTTCAATAACTTTTACAAAAATCATCTCCTCTGAAATTACAGGGGCAAATTTGACCAAACTCGGCCACAGTCATAATTGGAGTATCTAGTTTGAAAAATTTGTCCGGTGACCCGGCCAACCAACCAAGATGGCCACCATGGCTAAAAATTGAACATAGGGGTAAAATGTACATTTTTGCTTATATCTCTGAAACAAAAGCATAAAGAGCAAATCTGACGGGGCAATAATGTTTATCAGGTCAAGATCTATCTGCCCTGAAATTTTCAGATGAATCAGACATACCGTTGTTGGGTTACTGCCCCTTAATTGGTAATTTTAAGGAAAATTGTCCGTTTTTGGTTATTATCTTGAATATTATTATAGATAGAGATAAACTGTAGACAGCATTAATGTTCAACAAAGTAAGATGTACTAATAAGTCAACATAATCAAAATGGTCAGTCGGTCCCTTAAGGAGTTAGTATCCTTTATAGTCATTTGTTTTTACAATTGTTTTATAAATGTTTGTAATCTTTTACAAAAATCTTCTTCTCTGAAACTTCTAAGACAAATTTAACCAAACTTGTCCACAATCATCATTAGGGTATCTTGTTTAAAAAAAAAAGTGCCCGATGACCCCGCCTGTGAACCAAGATGGCACACATGGTTAAAATGGAACATAGGGTAAAATGCAGTTTTTGGCTCATATCCAAAGCATGTAGAGCAAATCTGACGTTGATAAAATTGTTTATTAGGTCTGCTCTTAAATTGTTTTACCAACCAGGCAACTCGTTGTTGGGTTGCTGCCCCTGAATTTGTAATTTTATGAAAATTTTGCAGCTTTTGGTTATTATCTTAAATATTATTATAGATAGAGATAAACTGTAAACAGCAATAATTACAGCAAAGTAAGACCTAAACATAAGTCAACATGATCAAAATGGTCAATTAATTGTGTAAATTTTTGTAAATTTTTTCTACTTGGCCGAGTTCATTATAGATAGAGATAATTGTAAGCAGCAAGAATGTTCAGTAGAGTAAGATATACAAATACATCACCATCACCAAAACTCAATTCTGTCATGAATCAATCTGTGTCCTTTATTTAATATCCACATAGACCAAGGTGAGCGACACGGGCTCTTTAGAGCCTCTTGTTTATTTTTCTTTTCATATATAGGTTTACACAAATATGTACCCTTACAACAACCCTTACATAATTCTAAATGAAGTCAACGTATGACAACATACAAACTGGTGAAACCCAGAGTTCCTGTACCAAATATTGACCAGGAATACAAACGTTCGTCTGTTCAATTAAATTGTTATAAAATTACTGATTAAATATATAAAACAAATGTGTTTGCATGCAAATAAAGATACAAAATGCACTTTAAGTGATAAAAAACTTTTTCTTTTAGGTATGACAGACAAATTTGACGTTCCCTTGTCAGACGCCGATGAACCTAGTTGTCGTAACTGCAATGAAAAGAAGTAAGTCAAATGATTTGATATAAACAAAAATCTGTTTTTGCTAGCCTGCTGGTTAAACTATTTTTTTTAACACATACTATGTATTGAGACATTTAAATGACACATGGAAAGAAGAAGAAGAAAATTAACCTGTATGCATTAGACTAGATATCATAGTATCATATATATACATAGTACTTTATCTGCAAAAAAGAAGATAACCGATATGAGTAGATTACAATATTATTTGTACTAATAATAAAAGCAGTTTTATGGTCGAATGAACTTGGGGAGACCCGTTTATACATGTAGCTATGTTAGTTACACATCTCTAATTGTAAATTTAAACAAATAGTAATTTGTCTCATATTTACAGAGAGGGAGATTGTAAAACAAACCTGATAACGACAAAACTGACCAGTGGCTATCTTGAACTTAAAACAAGAGGAGGCAAGGGAGGCAAGAAACCATGGAGTATGTATCAATGAACTACAATATAATTGTCTATTGGTATATCACAAAATCTAAGCATATATCTAAGCTAACAAAATAACATAAAAAACCCATGAAAATAGATTTCGTAACCTATATTGTTTTTCTTCATATTTTCAAGTCTATATATTTATGGGAAAAAAAATGTGGTATGATTGCAAATGAAGCAACTAGCCAGAATTCAATTAACGTACATGTAACTTTATATTAACGAACGGCCATCAAAATGATCAAACACCATACCATATAGTTAGCTAAAAAATGTCCCGACACGTCGAGATGTAAACGAATAAAAAATATAAGATGAATATATCCCGAAATCAACAAGGTTAAATAAAATCTTAGAATATAGTAAAGATATTTTGATAAACATTCATGGAACTTTAATTTCAGTCTAGTGAGGTAGCTATTCAAGATGTTTGGATGTAGAGAACACATCATTATTATAATAATGAAACATCTAACTTTATTCAAACATTGCAAAAGTGTAGCTGTTTGGATCTGATCAATTTCGAACAATGTTCAAACGAGCGCTTATTTGGAAGAACATTTAATTCGCCTATAGCTACATTAGCAGGAACCGACCGTGCATGGGCTATATATCCGGTCAAGGTCGTTAAAAACGTCCATCGTCATTAGCAGGGTGGATTTTTTTTATTTTCTTCTGTTATCTTCAATTTCATTGTAATATATATAAATGTATTATTCTACTCATTATTATCACATGACATGTTCTAAACACTCAGCCATTTCACTTTGAAATGAGTACAAAGGATGATAGATTTAGATATATGCAACATCATCCGTTTATAACAGTACATGGTAATATTCTATACAAAGCACCAAAATGTCGTCATTAACCTCAAATGCTAACCATACCTTTTAACAAACTTATTCAGAAGGGATATTGTTACGATACTGTAGTCATGTTATTAAAATGGAATATTTTGGAATTGCTATTGATTCACTCATAACGTAACGTCGTTATTGCATCGAAAATAAACACATTTATTCTTAAACAAGTTGTTGGCATAATAAGGGTTATGGTCTTCTCTTATATTTTATGATGGTAATACTATGATAGTTAACCCCTAAGTAAAGGAAGGGATTGTGATCGATTTTCAAATTCAACTAGTTTAATTGAGGCCTGAAGCTTGCATGTCAGTAACTGCTAGTAGCCTTTTGAAAATATATGTATCATTGTCATTTTGCTTAGTTTCTTCTGTTAACCATTCTGACATCGGGCTCACTGGAGGGTTGAAATTGTACAAAACGTGTTTTATCCCAGCTCATTTTTGCGCTTGTCCCACTTCAGGAGCATCTTGTCTGAGAAAGTTCTGTTTGTTTTTATAATGTTAGTTCATTTATATAATTCGGAGTTTAGTGTGACGTCCATTTTCACTGGATTAGTACACATTTTTGTTTAGGAGCAAGCTGAAGCCCGCTTCCGAGGGCAGAATTTTCTCGCTGTGTTAAGGACCCATTGGTGCTATTTGGTTCTTTATAGTCTTTGGTCGGGTTGTAGTCTTTCTGACACATTTTCTATTTTTATCTATTTCCAAAACAAGGGATGCTTTATTGATCTAAGTTTATTTAAAGTGAGAAACAGTGAATAATCCAATTGTTTCTAATTTTTGTACAAGATACTAACTGGCAAGACGTTGGAAAATGCAGTCACGGTGGTACATTGGACGTTTCATCTGACATTCCAGCACGTGGTGGTATAAACAAAGAAACTCCAGACTATCGTTTATCGCCTCATTATTTCTTACACAATAACAGTGGGAATGCCGCAATTACAGCTTCAGTACATTTCCTCGTAGATAAAGGTTTGAATCTATACACATAATGAAAATGATAACATTTCACAATTATCAATGTGTTAACAAATATACAAACTAATAAAATGATAGATAAATCGTAATTGATTCTACATTTTAAGCGTTTTATTTTTTCACGTATGTTTTAAAGTCTAAGTGTTGTTTCATTTTAAAATTTGGTCTGATAAAGAATGTTATGCATTTTGTAATTGACCTGTTACATATCTCTATTTCTAGAATGTAGTGTTTTGCAAATGTTCACTAACAAACTGTTCATAGGCTTCATCTAAATTTGTAAGAGAGGTAAAAGTTTCAGTAACGCATACAAATATCTGATGTATATTTTGTTAAACATTATCCGTTGCCACTTTATAAAACTCAATAACACTAGAACACAACCGTTAAATCGCGGGTATTTAGAGCTTGGTTGAAAGTATATAAACTGTTGTAGGATGGATTTTTGTAAAATTTTTGTCTGGAGAATTTCAGAAAAGGTATCAAACTGAGTCATAGCCATAGGCATTTGTAGACAGGATAATTATTTTAAGCCCTCTCCCTTTTTTCCAAAGTCAGTTATTTTTTTGCTTCCTGATAAATTCCATGATTTTCGCGTTTCTGTATACTATGAACATACATATAATATAAATAATGTGTATTTGCTATTAACTATCAATTTTAAGTTTCTTCTACACGGCAATCATTGCTATATTATATATAGACAGTCTCTATATATTATAGGATTATAATCATAGTGACTGTACATGCAGAGGGTTGAACTGAAGAACGCGAAATAAAATTGCCATTTCGAGATGAACGAACAATTAAAAATTTCTTGCACGTTGATCTTTTTATCGATTTGGAGAAACACGGTGATTATCGAACCTTTTGCACGGCTGTACGTGAAATTAAAAATGGATAAACATGTTGCACGAAAATAAGCCTTTACGTACCCCATCTTTTAAAGTTTAAAATCGGAAGTTTTGGGTATGACTTAAAAATCGGTCTGATGACGGAAACAATATCCGGACGCCTTTTTTTCGTTTTTCTCCCCCAAAAAAAACCAAACTGAATAATCATAAGAATGGTACCTATAGGACACAGAGGCATGATGATTTATTTATTAAGAAAGGAAGAGAAGCGACACACAAAATGATGTCTTCTCGTTTAATAGTGTAGATGTCCATATCCGCTTTTAATGCACATTTATTCAGATTTCCCCTTTGTGACTCATTGTTATTTGTTGGTGCATTTGATGTTCCCAGTTTTAAATCTTTCATTATCTTATTCAATACATAAATATACTTTGATTGATATATGCATTATGAAATATAATATCATTAGTAACTGATATTAAACTTAAAGTTTATTTTATCTAGAAAATGGACTAGTATCGGCGATAGGAACAAAAGCCTTTGAAAGCATATTCCATATACGATATCTTCCTCTGGTTATGAAGAAGAACACCACAGTTGGATTATCATCAATGACAACTAATTCGTGGGTTTCAAATCGTCCAAATAATCGCACAGTAACTACAAGCAAATCAAATGGCAATACAGTATCTCCAAGTACCATCATGACGTCCACCAGAAAGCCAATTGATGTAGCAAACTTCGTCTATCAACCAGTGTGTTACAATTGTTTCCAACAATCGTTATCACTTATACTGGTAATCGATAATACTGGTTCTATGAGTGACGATATCTTCCAAGTAAGGGGTCAAGCTATAGATATAGTGAAGAAGGCATACAGTTCACAACTCTACAACTATATCTTGGTAACATTTAATGATCCTGGTAAGCAAAAAGATAAAGATTGAAGTCCACAAAAATGAACTCCTTTTTCGCTATTATATTATTGAAAGGCCTTCAATATTAATCCATAGACTGAGGTAAGTAGTGTAAAGGGAAAACCGTGCAAATAGGTTTGTAGATTTTACTAAAACCTTGATTGCTGGTATCTTTTACCGAATCGGTTTTCTATGAAATTCTAACTGCTATAAAATATGTTCATCATATTCCAAAACGGTCAATCAAAACATGAAGGTGTAATAAAAACACGAGAAGAGACCTCAATTTTTTTTGTAATTATTTTATTTTTCAAGATGAAACATGTGAAATTACATAATACAGTATTAGATACAAAGTATAAAAAAGTTAATTAACACTTGTTAGATCGATTAAATCATAATGGTATCATAAATATAAATATTACAATTGATTTTGTTAATTAAATGCTGCTTCTAACAATTGTTATATCTATTTTGCGTGACTGTATTTATGCATCCCGTCATACTTTGAACGACAAAATTATTTCATGTCTACCTGTGCAAATTTCAAACGCGCAAAATACATCAGTACTCAAAACCTCTTCACTGATGGGTGCATTTTACATAGACAAATAAAATCGTATAATATAATCAAAATGAGGATGTTAATTTGATGTATGCCTTTTTGTGCTTCTTCGTTACATTTGTTGTTTTTACAGTGATTAAGATAATAACACAATGTTGACAGCTGTACCCCTATTTTTGACATTTTTAACTATTGTGTCTGTTTGTTTTGTTCACGCATCGGTGACAATAATGTGATACGACTGTCATACAAGTGAGAGGTTTAGCTAGCTATAAAACCAGGTTCAATTCTCCATTTTCTACATATGAAAATGTCTGTACCAAGTCAGGAATATGACAGTTCTTGTCCATTCGTTTTTGATGCGTTTTGATATTTGATTTTGTCATGTGATTATGGACTTTCCGAATTGATTTTTCTCTGAGTTCAGTATTTTTGTGATTTTACTTTTTGCCACTTCTGGTCCATGTTTATTTTTTGTGTAGGGGTTAAGAAACATACAAAGTATTTTTCTATTTTAATCCAATTTTTTAAATACTCTATCCCACCATATTTTGTTGGCAATATGCTCTTACATCTACATTTGTATATATAATATTTAAGTAACAACAAGATATTATTAACTGTTTTACTGTTGACAAAATCTTCAGACACACTTAAATGACCTCTTTTGCACTGAAAGGCAAGAAGATGTCATAATTTCTAATCTATAATAGAAAACCAGAAGTTTTGTGTTGCATTACATTTCTAATAATGTGAAAAATATTATCTCTAATTTCTGAACAAAATATACATAGTTCAGTTTCTTTTAATTTACATAAATTTTGAATAAAAAGGAATTACATGGTAGAATCCTATGAACTATCTTAAATTGAAAATTTTGTAAAAACGAATTTTTGGTTATAATGAAGGGCATGGAATAAATAGCATTCCAATCTTCAATCTTCATATATAGGTCTATTTCCCATTTATTACGGGAAGATAAGGATAATACTCTAGAAATAAATTAAAGAAAAATTTACAAGATTTTGGTTCTTTTTTCACTTTATCTACTAATTTATTTTCCATATTATCTAGTTTAGAACTACCTTCTATCATACTTTTCCATCTATTTGGAATAGCACTTAAAATACCATAAAACTCTACAAAATTAGTATTGATATCATACTTTTTTTTACAAATTCTTCATATGAGAATAATGTATTATTATCTGACACCAGATCATTGATAAAAAGTATACATATTTCAATATATCTACCCTTCAAAATCATCTTGCCATCCATTTTGATGTTTGGATTTGGACTGGGCCAGAATATCTGTATTGTTTTCAACTTTCAGCTTATTTTTTAATTTTAAAAAATTTACCAGGATATCATGCCAAAAGGGATTGACTTTTTTTGCTAAATAAAGCAATCCTTCGGTACTTAAATGTAAAATTTTGTCCCCCCCCCCAATTTTTGTATATAACTAACTAGCAAAACTTTCATTGGAGAGTAATTGTGGGGGTCTAACAATTTATACAGCCAAGACATTTTTACACTATAACAAAAATAGTAAATATTAGGCATCTTAAGACCGCCATCACAGTGTTCGGACATAACCACTGTTATTTTCACTTTATCTGGTTTTCCTTTCCATAAAAAATATATTTTGAATCTCCTTCAAAATTCCATCTGGGGGGTTAGGAAGGACAGTCAGAACTTGAACCAAAATAGGAAGTGCTAAAGTTTTAATCACAACAACCCTCCAAATATGTGTTAGTTCTCTATAAGCCCAAGTATTAAGAAGTGACTTGATACTGTTTATTTTGTCTGTAAAATTACATAGAGTCTTATCCATTTTAGCAAGCTCAAACCATATACCTTATAGTTTGAACCTCCGAGAAAGGTTCCAAACAAGATTTTTTTCTGGCAAAAGTTTTTCCATACTTCTCTTTTTTGACCCAATTCATATGGACTCAGTTTTGTCAATATATCACCTAAGTCCAGCACATTCTGAAAATTTATCAAACAAATTCAAAAATAGATTGAGAGACTTTTGATCACCATCCAAGACTAGGGAAATAAAAGTATGGTCAAAGCCATAAAACTGCAAAGCCTCTAGTATAAAAGACCATTCGACCGTGTCGAAAGCTTTTTCAAATCGACTAGGTAAAAGTCCAGGAATGTCGTCTTCCTCCATCTTTTCCATCAGATCATCAATAAATCTAGTACATTCGCCAATATACCTACCTTTAAGAAATCCTTTTTGTGTTTGACTAATTATATTTACCAACACCTTTGTTTTAGTCTATTTGCTAAACTTGCTGTAGCTATCTTATAGTCTACACATAAAAGGGTGATAGGTCGCCAGTTCTTTAGATAAAATTTTGACTTACCCTCCTTTGGTTATACAAGTAATGAGTCCCTGCCTTTGTGTGATAGAGAACGTTCCATATTTTAAAGCCTCATTTAAACATCTTTCCAGTGGTATATTAATATCATTCCAAATTTATTTATAAAACTCAACAGTAAATCAATCTATACCAAGTGATTTGGAGTTCTTCATTAGTTTAAGAGAAGACAAACATTCCTGCATTGTTAAAGGTCCCTAACAGGAACCCACCTCTTCCTCATTCGGTCTTGTAATAAAAGGATCAATGGTTTACAACTAGTATATATTTTTTTATAAAACTGTTTATGTTTATTTCTAATAGTACTGGGATCTGTTATCTCAGTCTCGTCCTCCAAAATAAGTTTGGGAATATTTTTTTCTGTGAAGTGTTTTTTTTCTCCAAAAATAGTTACTTCCCTTTTCCCCTTCTACTTGCCATTTTGCCTTAGCTCTTGTTATTATCCCTTTAACCTTGTTTTCCCTCAATATTTTGAATTCTAGTTCGATCCCTTCTCTTTCTTGGTATTCTGATGGCAAGTAATGTTTTTTTTTTTTTATTTTTTTTTATCTAATACTGATATCTTATATAGTAATTCTTTTTCTATTTTATTTCCTTCTTTTTTCTGGAAAGACGAAAATGAGTTTGCAGATCCACGGACTTTCATCTTAATCCTATCCCATAAAAGCTGATAGCTTATATTAAACTGTTTATCCTCTGTCTTAATATCCATAGATGGATCAGACTCATATTCTTCAATGACAGTTTTGATGTTCTCTATTACTTTCTCAATAAATTCAGTTTCTCTCAAAAGACTGTTATTCAATTTCCATGTACCCTTCCCTCTTATCTGACTAGAAAACCTTAAATTAATCAATACAGGAGAATGATTCGATCTGTAACTTAACCCCATATCTGATGAAACTACACATTTTTCTATATCAGAGGTAATCATGAAGTAGTCCATATGACTTTGTTTGTGATTTGGGCCCCGCCATGAGTACCTCTTATCAAAAGGGTGCTGCTGACGCCATATATCTAATAAATCTAATTCATGCATTACCTCATGAATCTTGGCTTTTGACTGGGGGTTATTGTTATGCGATAGTAGAGGGGCATTATGTTTTCTGGTCTGTGCGTTCGTTCGTCCGTTCGTTCGTCCATCCGTTCGTCCGTCCGTCTGTCTCGCTTCAGGTTAAAGTTTTTGGTCAAGGTAGTTTTTGATCAAGTTGAAGTTCAATCAACTTAGTACACATGTTCCTTATGATACCATCTTTCTAATTTCAATGCCAAATTAGAGTTTTTATCCCAATTTCACGGTCCACTAAACATAGAAAATGATAGTGCGAGTGGGGAATCCGTGTACTGAGGACACATTCTTGTTTCCTTGATAATTTAATGTGTCCATGTCATTATCTTGAACAACATTCCAATCTCCCGCTACTACAATTGACGAATTGCCATAGTGGGACATTTTGTGTTTTATGTTCTCAAAAAAGACTGGGTCATCATTGTTCGGTCCACATATAGCTCCAAAGTTATACGGTAGTCCTGAATGGTGATATCTAGTATAATAAAATTACCCAACAGGTCTATAGTTTCCTCATGGATCTTGAATTCGAAATTATTTTTGAACAGAATAGCTACCCCTCTACCTCTACTTTTACTAGAATAAGAACTAAATTTCCCCAAATATCCCAATTCATGAAGCCATTGTTTTTCTTTTTCATATGTGCTATGGGTGTCTACAAATATAGTTATACCATACAAGTCCTTATATTTTGTAAATATATCAATTCTTTTAACTGTTTCTGATAAACTCCTGCAGTTTACGCTACCAATATTTATAGTCGACATAATATAATAAAGTGGTTAAAAATGAGTAGCATCAATAATATAAATATCTACAAGCACAACATATCAAAGCAGCATTAACAAAACATACATATATGCATCTATAATAACGTAAAAGTTGTTTCACAATGTTTCAATATTTTACTTAAAGTTACCCCCACCCCCAAACATTTTTTGTCGAAAGTACCATGCTATCAATAGAATGAGCAAATACTTTTGTGCTAAAGTAGTGTGCTAAAGTAGAAATAAAAAAAATATATCATAAAAGTTCTGTAAATCTCCAATTTTTTGTTCTTCAATTTGCACGTTTTAAATTTTAAATTTGTGTATCGTTTGTATAAAGGAGAAGACAAACATGCAAAGATAAATTACATGTAATAATAATAAACATCATAAATGGAAAAACTGAAGAAAAAAAGTAAGTAACTAAAACGAAACAACACAGAATATTTAACAACACATAAACATGATAAACTTGTATTCAAACATTGTAAACAAAACACATATAAATATATATACACACATGAGCCCCCACATATATTTACTGATACAAGAAGAACATACATCTATAAATGTACAAGTATATATATATTGATATCGCTGACCCCATCTTAACTGTACAAATGTATGTGTAACTCCTCAATTTTAGTGTTATTTATCGGGAATCAATACTAGCACTATAGCATTGATTGTCTCATAATAAAATACTTTCAAATTTGAAAAGGAGACTTCAATTTTTACATCGGATGACCCGGAGGACATTCCGGTGTTTTGTTGCCACATACATTTCTAGCTACGTGAATTTTTGACTGATAACTGAACGCCAAATAACATTCCTTATCGTTTGTTGTATATCAATTTCATCAATAAATATTCATGAAATAATTTTTAAGAACAGAGATAAATGACATGAACATGTTTTGTCGTTATAAATATATAACAATATATCAAGAATACCGAAAATTTGTGTTAACGCATGCAAACGATTATGTGACGAACGTTTTGCGGGAAAATATGAATGCCTACTCAAGTCCAATCTATTAGAAAAATCGAATAATTACAGAAGAGTGTCGCCATGCACTTACACTGCAATATTATTAGAAACAAGTATAGAATGATATACAAACGGATGCAATTTATAACAACAAACCAGAGTATACTGATTTGTTTCTGACTACAATATAATAGTTGCTACAGTGAGGTTGAATTCCGTGTCATGTATTCATCATCCACGCACAAACTTGTCTCAGAAAAAAATTAGATCTATGTACCTTTAACCCTCGTTCAAGTATAGAGATGTGATTTATGTTCTGAGACAAGTACTTGTGACCATCAACAAGAATTTGCGGTCATCAGATGTATAATACTTCAGTACTTTGATTTATTATTAAAAACATAAGCTTCTTTGTAAGCAGATACCCTCTTTATTGAAAATTCTTATTAAACTGCAAGACCCTTGATATTGTATGAGCTGTGAGAAATATACACATACAAATGTATGCAGGTTCTGCTGGAATTTCCCCACTCAATACCGTAGGGTACTAGTAAACAAAAATTGAAAAAAATCAAATAATCTCCTTTATCACCGCTAATTAATGGGTGTAAGTTAAAGACACCTAAGGCTAACCGATTCTGTAATATCAGAAATTTAAAGTACGACATAATCGTAGATATATAAAATTAACGGTGACAACAAATATATGGAATAACAATTGAAATAACTTGTTATATAAAGTGGATGGTAAGGGTGTAGAATAATACTATATTTCTCACTGATTTCGAGAAGATTCTGTATAAGCTGTATATTATAATACACTTCTTTGAAAAAAAAGTAGCTCAGTTCATTCTACTGTCTCATAATTACATTAGATGTATGTTTCATTATGATACCGTTATTTTCATTGGCTGACAGCAATTTTGCGTCCTTCTGAAATTAACATTCATTACAATGAAAATGACACAAGGTCCCACAATAAAGTGCACAGGTAAATTAAAGAAAAACTTGATATAAATCGTGCTTTCATGATCCTAGCCCAAAAATGTAATTATATTAGTATTGAATGCTACTTTTAGTAATTTCACAGGGTTGTAAAAGCGTTGACCTTGCGCACATTTGTTTTTAGAATGGAGCGCTTCCACGCTTTATACAAAATGTACTTCGCTACTAATTTACAAAAGAAGCATTACATTCTCAATTATTAATCACGTCCGCCAAACCTTAAAATTTGTTGACAAAAATTAAGAACAAGGTTTCAGTTTACGAGAGGTCAATCACGTGTGAGCTATAAACACATTCCAAAAAAAAAGTATTTATGTAAAACACCCGAATAAAGCACTAAAATAAGACATTCTAAAGACATCTCAGCAAAAGTAACATCAAAATGATAAAAGAAAAAAACGTCACCAATTCGAATTAGACACGATCCACGGTGTTAGTTTCCATTCTACTTAGTGAATCTAAAGATGGGTTTATGATTAAACACCATCTTAACATATTCTTTATAATGATATAATGTATAATATGAATTTGTTTATTTACAGTAAACAAAAATACGTTTTACCAAACATCAGATGGACAGCAAATACTCAACAGATTAAATCAGTTAACAGTAGATGGTGGAGATGATTGTCCAGAATACGCATTCACTGGACTACAAACGGGTATGTCGTTGTATCGTTGGATGATGTTTCATATTATTTTGATTTATTTCTAATGTGAAATGTAATTTATCAAAAATATACTGATGTATCAAATAATTATTTTTCTTTACAGATCGGCATTACTGTTTTGGGCGGATAATTCATTGCCGGAAAATAAAAAAAAGCATTCTGCTTACACTGCTTTTTCAAATTTATTATCCTCGTAAAAATAACGTTCACTAATACCGCAGTACCACTATTCCACGATCGCACTACGATCTGTGAAAGAAATGAAAATTTTGACGATCGTATAGATCGCAGTACGGTCGTATCACAGTCGTTTAGAGGTCTTCAAGATCGTGATGAGCATGGCCAACTTTGAACATGTTCAAAACAATCGTGGTGCGGTCGTGGCGAAATCAGGTCGTAGTAAAAGAGTAGTTAGAGCGCACTAAGGTCGTGGTACGATCGCAAAGTTCACTGTACCATCGTAGCGAGAGCGTAGCGAAAGCGTGATTCTATTCGGAGAGACTGCGCTTTGATCTCACAGCGACGTTATAATGGATTCTGTTGAGGGTTATGCAAAAGACTGGGCAAAAAGAGAAAAGGTTGAGGTTGACACTCTTTCGGAGTGTGTAAAGTCAGTGTGGTCATTGATTTAGATAAGGGTAAGTAAGCTTAAAGGGTCAATGAGCACCAAAGCTCCATCCATCTTTAAAGACCCTCAGATCATACAGGAGTTGTCTTGGCTCCATGACAAATATGTTGTCGTTCCAGCTGACAAAGCCTCAAACAATATTGTTTTTGTTTGCAAGAAACACTACATTGACTGCCTGATTAAGGAACTAGGGATAAATAACACATGGAAATCCTACATATACACTTTAATAGTACGGTTACGAAGCAGGAGATCCTGGAAAACCACAAATCGGTTCTAATCTCCTTTGGTGTTAATCCAAAGGATGAAGAACAGGAATTTCCATCCTTATATTGGATTCCTTAGCTTCACAAGAATCCTTATAAGGAAAGGTATATTGCAGGGTCTTCCAAGTGTTCCACTAAACCCCTTTCTAAAGTTCTTACTGCCATACTCACTGCAGTCAAAGAAGGACTTCAGAAATATTGCAAAACGGCATATTCAAGAAGTAGTGTTAATCAGCTGTGGATACTGAAAAATTCAAAAGAGTTATTGGTGAATTTACAATCTCAATCATTAAAACATTGTTCCAACATTAAAACCTTTGATTATTCAACTGTTAATACCACTATTCCATATTCTAAATTTAAGCTCGACTGAAAGAACTCGTCAGCTTATGTTTCGTAAACAAAAAGGGGACTAGACGTGTTATATTTCTAGTTTTGAGCTGGAATTCAGCTTACTTTGTGAAAAATCATACAGAGTCAAGGAAAAAATACACCGAAGAGGATATCATTGCAATGCTGGACTTTTTAATTGACAACATATTTGTTGAAATTGGAGGTTTGGTTTTTCAACAAACTATTGGAATCCCAAATGGGTACCAATTGCGCTCCTCTACAGATTTGTTTTTATATTCCTATGAAGCAGCATTTACCCAAGGGCTTGTACAGAAAGGAGAAAAGAAATTAGCCCAGTCTTTTAATTTCACCTTTCGGTATATTGATGATGTACTGTCTCTTAATAATAATAGATTCAGTGATCAGTTACCTTCAATATATCTAAGTAAACTTGAAATTAAAGATACTACCGACACAGATAAATCTACCTCATATTTAGACCTTTTTCTCGAAATGACTACTGATTGTAGGTTGAATACCAACATTTATGACAAACGCGATGATTTCAATACTTTCCATTTCTGTGTAGCAACATCCCAGCGGCATATGGAGTATATGTGTCTCAATTGATACGTTACTCTAGAGCTAGCTCAAAGTACGTTGATTTTGTTGAACGAGGAATACTCCTTTCTCAAAAGTTGCTAAGACAGGGCTATGAATCAATCAAATAAAGGTCATCACTCAAGAAATTTTACGGTCGCCATCATGAGCTGATTGGCTATTGTGACAAAAGTGTGTCAGAAATCATATCTGATATTCTTCCTCAGTCATAATAATATTCCATCATTACCGAACTGAACAAAGAAATAACACGACGGATGCCGTATACGGTGCAGGAAATGCTTACCCTTCCGGAGCATCTGATTCCACTCCCGGTTTTTAGTGAAGTTCGTGTTGTTTCTTATCTATTATTCATAACTGTTGATGTAAATGTCCTTTGGTTTTGTGAGTCCTTGTTTACTCCTTGGTTTTGATTGTTATTGTCTTACGACCTCACTACGACCATCACGTTCTCACTGCGACCAAACTACGCTTCCACTACGACAATAAGACGTTTACACCACGCTGTTCAAGACCATAGTACGATTCTAGCACGTCCTTGCCGCCCTCATCGCTCTCTTATTACGACCTGACGTTCATACTACGATCATCATTCTCATTATTGTTTTTTTAACATAAAATATATTAAATCTCTCCAGGTTTTGTTTGTCTGAATGTTATAAGGACTTCTTGTCAATTTTCTCTAACGGCTCAACCATGCTTCACACACCTGTGTCACCTCTGCTGTCGTTCAGTAAAATATCGTCATTTGAGCTTGATGGACCAGCAATAGGTTGTAATTTTGGTTCGATTTGTCGGTCCGACATCTCTGCTGGAACAGGATTTGTAATTATAAGAGCTCCCTCTGCCTCTACATCAACCCCTACCACCACGCCTACGTGTTCTGACTAGTAGATTTTGGTGGTATCACGGTATTGTTGCCCAGAAATCTACGTATTAATCAGAAATATACGGAATGGAACTGTATTGATTTGGAACACAATGTTGACGTTATTGCTGAGAACGTAGTAAGATCGGTATGAACGTAGTACGATCGTGGTAAGAACGTGCTATAATCGCAGAAGAAGCGTGGTAAGATCGTGTTGCAATCGGGTAACTCGTGGTATGGTCGTAGTGAGAACGAGATGAGAGTAGAAAGATCTTGATAAGCGTAGTGAGGTCGCAGAATAATCGCGGTGAAAACGTGGTATAATCGTAGCTGGATCGTTGTAGAAGCGTAATGAGGACGTAGTGGCATCGTGAAAGCAACGAACATTTACATTTTCATGCCGCTCATACCGCGACCTTACCACGATCTGAATTTATTTTAGATCGCGGTGAGCGTGGTGAGATCGTGGTCTAGTGGGACTAGGGCTTAACACATATCTGAGAAAAATTTAAATTGTCATATATAATTTTGAGATACATTTGTAATTATTACAAAATTTAATCTATTTGATATCGAAAAATTAATATATTCTATCGTTGTAGCTATAAAGAATGCAAATAATGGGTCTTGTGCCTTTTTGTTTACTGATGCTGACCCGAAAGACCATAATCTATGCGAGTCAGTCGGCCGTTTGATTGAACAGAAAAATATACATCTGGTTACATTTCTGACTGGAGTTTGCTCTGGGAATCTAAAACAAGGAAAATCAAGCGGCTGTATCCAGACCAAACAACAACCTATTAGTTGTTCTTCACGTATGTTAAAAAACTATAGCGATTCTAGAGGGTAGTCCTCGGGGGTTACCGATCATAGGTTGCAATCATTTTGTTTGAAATGATGTTGACCACATCAGGATGTGAATCTGATCTGTATACATCTTGTCATTATGATTTAATTTATGTCGAACGGTGTGGCCAATGTTTTTAGACGTAAATACACCTTAAAAATAGTAAAATATACAAATATTTGAAGCTGACACATTGTTTAAACAAGCAGCAATAAACAAAACTGTCGGGTTTATCTAAATATATGTAAAATTCCATATATAGGTTTTTACATGTAGTAAAACCAGTTTAATATTAAGGTCGAAACTTAAACCTTTATGGTCTTACTCCTTTCTGTTTTGTGCAGCCGAAGATGGCCTGCGGGCATGGCATTTTCTCGCTTCTTTGAAGACTCATTGGTTGATAGGCTGTTTTCTACTCTTTAGTCGGGTTGTTGTCTGTTTGACTGTTTCTCGGTTCTATTTTATATTCTGCTTTCTACATTGAAGCAATGCCTATGTATTGAGTATGAAAGAAGTTTTATTTGCCGTGAGCATCAAGATGGGTGGAATTAGAGTAGACGGATCTCCTCTTAATGCTGTGAAATTGAAATCAGATGCATTATATGTAAAATATACATTTTACTGAACTTAAAGATGGATTTAATGTATATACTAATTATAATCGAATGTATCAAAGATCGCCAATTTCAAATCAATTTGCAACAAGGGAATAAAAGGTATTGTTGATAAATGTTTGACCAGAGAGCGTTCACATGATAAGCATCTTTTGCTATGCATACATTACTTAACGTAAAAAATGAACACTACTTTATTTACCAGACGGAAATAAACCTTTGATATTTAAGTATAGAAACACAAGGTTTAATTATTAGTTGAAATTAGTATTTTAACTAGCACTCATGCAGTGAATTTGATTACTGTTACATTTGTACTTTGTGTCATTTCTCCACTTAGTTTTTGTTCTAGATCATTGATCTTATTTGAATGAGCCCTCTTACTCATTATAAACGTTTGTATTTATGCTGTTTTGTTACACATCTGTAACATATTATGTGATGGTTAAAACACCATACTGTGTATGTGTCTGTCAAAGCCAATCGTTGGTTTTCTTTTTGTGATTGTTACACATTTTAGTATGTCGTTGTCTTTTATAACTTACATTACGGTACATTTTTTTATCATTACTTCATATTCACATATTTGGTCTATGGCGGCTAGTTGTCGTTTTGTCATTAAGGCCGTAGCATTCTTATTGCCATGCCATGTTTCAATATTTACACACAAAAACAACCCGATTATTATTTAAAGACATTTTCAAGAGTGTGTACCTAAAATATGAAAAAAAGAGTATATGGTATGATTCCCAATAAGACAACTCAACACTGAACACTAAATAGCGTAGACGCTAACAACTATAATAAGTCACCACCATACGACCTTTAGCAAGGAATAAAATCAATACCGCATGATAAGCTATAAAAAGCTTACAGACAGACTGTTTTAGGTCATTAATTATAAGATCCCCAATGAATGATATGAGTTTTAATGTTTAAACTGTTAATATATTGTAGACAGACAAAAGAGATCTCCGACATTAGGTGGTTTCTTTGCTGGTCTTGGGGGAACTATAATAGCTGCACCAGACCGAGAAATAACACAACCATTGAAAATATTGCTGGAGGTAGTTATTGATTTATAAAGAAGTACACGATTGACTTTTATAAAATATCGTTATTCAATGTACAGGATATTTTGTAAAATACCGGAAATCTACGATGGTAATTTTCCATTTGTTGTAGGAATAGTCCTGTCATCTTTTTTCACATGGTGATACATGTATCAGAATACGACTTAATGTTACTTATAACAGATTATTACATTTATTGAGCAACACGACTTGTTCCACTATAGTTTGAACTGCTTAACCTTCATACCACGTAGTTAACCTTTTCGTTTTTGGGTTGCTTAATCTTTAATATTTTTGCAGTGCATTGGAATGCTGTTTATCTTTTAATCTTGGTCCTAATTGCCAGGGTTTTCTATGTAGAGAATGTTCTTTCACCAAATAATTCAAAATTTGATGACTATTTTGAACGCATTTGGTAATTATGTTAGATAAATATATCCCATCGTACTTGAGAACTAGTATACAACAGATACAGTTAAGTCTGCCTCATATCTGGACTTTCATCTAGAATTCGATAATGAGAGTCGATTGAAAGCAGAACTTTACGAAAAATGAGATACGTTCAGTTTCCCAATTGTCAACTTGCCATTTATTTGTGGCAACATTCCAGCAGTGCCTGCATACGAAGTAAATATCTCCCAGTTGATAGAAATATTCCCGAGCGTGAATTTCCTGTCATGATTTCCTTTGTTTGTCCTTCACAAGTAAGCTAATAAACCAAGAGTTCCAAGAGGGGAAGTTGAAATCATAATTTCGTAAGTTTTATGGACGCCATCACGAGTTGGTTCAACGTTATTGAATACCCGTTTCACAAAGGATGAGGTATTTGTTTCTAATGTCATTACTACAACCCCGTCGCCTTTTCCTGAATGTGCCCTTCCAAATAAGACTTATTACGGGTTTGTACTAACACGAGAATCACGACGGGTGCACAGTTGGAGCAGGATCTGATTACCCTTATGGAGAATCTGCAATCACCCCAATTATTTGGTGGGGTTTGTGTTGCTCAGTCTTTATTTTTCAATGTTGTGTTTTATGTACTGTTTCAGCCCAGGGTTTATCAGTTTATATTATGAGTTTGAATGTCCCTCTGGTATCTTTCGGCTCTCATTTTATTCCACTGAATAATTTAAAAGTAAAAGCAGGATTGTAAGTCGCGTAATCAATTCAAAACAGAAAAAGAGGACGGGGTTGTGCCACTAAACTTGAACAACTATATTTTATATTTTTTTTCAAAATTGTTTAACAGTGCATTAGATTAAAATTTCAATGTGATTTTGTTTTTCTTATACATTTTATACAGGTTGAATAAACGCACTCTGGCACAACTTTTGGGATTTTGGGGTCATCAATGTCATTTAACTTTGTACGTGTTTGTCTTTATAACTATTTTGATCTGAGCGTCACTGATGAGTCGTATGTAGACGAAACGCGCGTCTGTTATAGATATATATATATATATATATATATGTTGTGTACAAGTTATCATTTTGTACAAATTATAATTTGTACAAAAATATTGTACAAATTATAATTTGTATTTTGACTTTGTACAAATTGTAATTTGTACAAAAAGTGCTTGTACAAATTACAATTTGTACAAAATAGGACAAAAATTCACTTATAACTTGTACAATAATTTTTCATATGGATTTTGGCGAAAAAAGCATTGATACACATTATTGAATTGCTACTAAATGACCAGACAGTACACCTACGTTACAAAATTCAAAAGTAAGTCTTTATCATTCGTTTGAGCGGATCTAGTGATTTATGGAATCAGGTATTGCAAACCATCTTTTGACTCTCAAATCGATAACGACCTGTTTTACAGGCATTTTCACTGCTTCATATAGCGAGCGTTGAAGCTCAGGAACTGTTGCTGTGAATAAACATGTGTATCTTAACTGCTTCAGTCAGACTTTTAGACAAAATAAATATCCCAGAAGATTAAACACCCAATTTGGTTAGGAATATGACTATGCTAAAGTCAGGAATATGTCAGTTGTTTTTTTGCCGTTTTTTTATCAATGTTTTTTTTTCAACAAGGATTATGGCAAGCCGTTCTCGTCAAAACTATGTTTAAACTCTTTTTTCGAAAAAAAGAAAATACACACTGAGATTTAAAAACCTAAAATATCACACTGAGAAATCGAAATTACACACTGAGATTCAAATAAATAAAAAACACACATTGAAAATTCAAAATTACACACAGAGATTTTAAAAAGACACACTGAGATGAAATAAATTGAAAAACACACACTGAGAATTGTTAATTACACACTGAGATTTCAAAAATACACACGGAGATTAATATGCAAACTACTAATGAATATTCATGAGATGAATAATTCAACAGATTAATATCTTGATCTCAAGAACTCTTGTCATTATAATGAAATGCGATTCCTCAGTCAACCAACATTCGTAACAAATTTCAAGACTTTACATCGCTCATATTCATAAGTTCATTAACGCCTTACTACCAGTGTATCGGGATTTCTTTTTAACTTAAAACCGTTTAAGCATGGGTCCCTTTTCAAAAGTCTTCCAACTGTTACCCTGACTTCGAAAGGTAATCTTTCATATTTTGTTACGTTTATATGCTATAATAGACACTTGAGTAAAAATTTCACTACATTCTTTGTTTTTTGCAGACTGTTCCAATGTTTTCTTATAATTTTAATCAAGGTTTTTACCATTTAGTTATATTTTGTAATAATAGTAAGTTGTCTAAAGTTTTTTTTATAAATAATTTGGAACCAAATCGAAGGACTAACAAGTTCTGTCCCCTAGTTGTTTTAAGCTTGTAATAGACTCAGATTAAGTATGCTAATTATATATGTGCGCATAAAAAGTGCGCACAAATCTCAGTGTGTAATTTCAATTTCTCAGTGTGTGTTTTCAGTTTATTTATTCTCAGTGTGTCTTTTTGAAATCTCAGTGTGTAATTTTCAATTCTCAGTGTGTAATTGTCAATTCTCAGTGTGTGTTTTTCATTTTTGTAACCTCAGTGCGTCTTTATGAAATCTCAGTGTGTAATTTTTAATTCTCAGTGTGCTTTGTTGTAATTCTCAGTGTGTAATTTTTTCGAAAAATGGTTTAAACATAGTTTTGACGAGAACGGCTTGCCATAACTGATCTTTGTTTTATAACTGTTCATAACACTTAATGGAAATCAGTTGAGACAATCTAAACTTTAAAAACACAGTTTCTGAATAAAAAAAAATACCTCAAAATAACGATAAGAACTAATCAAGCAGTACTATTGAATGATACATTTTTTTTAAGAAAAAAAGACGTTTATGTATTAAAAATTTGAAAAAAATCCTATTTGTTTACTTTTTCAAATTTTCTCTCAAAATTTTCGAAGATCAACCTGCCTTTTGTAGTTGTGTATAAACGGTGTATTATGTTAATAAGGTTTAGTGTGTGGTCAGTTAATTACAATTCTATCGTGTGAATCATTGCATTTTTCACCAAAAGTCGTATTTAAAACTGTTGTACAAGTTATAAGTGAATTTTGGTCAAATTTTGTACAAATTGTAATTTGTACAGGCACGTTTTGTACAAATTATAATTTGTACAAAGTCAAAATACAAATTATAATTTGTACAATATTTTTGTACAAATTATAATTTGTACAAAATGATAACTTGTACACAACATATATATATATATATATATATATATATATATCAGTCTAAAGATTTGCACAACGGTACTGATATAAGGTGTTATTAAACGAAAATGTTGTTATAAAATGTTATAAAATCGTGTTGACAAATATTTCGGCTCAACAAATGGCCTTCTTCTTGTGTCACAAGTTTTAACAATACTTTACAGTATTGTTAAAACTTGTGACACAAGAAAAAGGCCATTTGTTGAGCCGAAATATTTGTCAACACGATTTTATAACAACATTTTCGTTTAATAACACCTTATATCAGTACCGTTGTGCAAATCTTTAGACTGATATAATTTTTTCCTTATCTGCATAGTATCGCCTATTCTAGACGATCCGGTACATAGTAAATTTGCTGGTTGGTCCTTTTTATAGACTTTATATATATATATATATACTTATAGAGAATCCTGGTACCTTTGATAACTATTTGTACATAATAAAAATAACTCTTTGTGAATTTGTGTGTATCTGTCGCGCGCTTGTCTTGATTTACTATTATCAATAACGCTCAAACTAATATATCTAAAAGCCAATGATATATAAATACCTAGAAACGTCACCAGCTTTACCGCAAAAATGGACATAAAAAGAGTAGCTTATTTCGTAAGGGTTATCTGTGCATCACTGACTACTGAACGGATAATACCATCGAGCATTACCAGCCAACCAGCAGTGGCATCAAACGAGTGTTGGTAAATGAAAATAACACTTTACAAACTTCGTGCGTCCAAAGCCCCTTCGTTAAAGTTGTTCAACGGTATTAAGTAGATATCGCATATGTCTTTGTATTAATTACGCCAGACTTTACCTGTTCAAGTAGTAAAATTTAGAATGGAAATGGGGAATGTGTCAAAGAGACAACCCGACCAATCGGCAGACAACAGCCGAAAGTGACTAAGCATGGGCTTCTTGTCTACTGGTTATTATTTCATGCTTATGTATGACAAGCATCGAACAAAATAAATCAGATACATGTACTGAAGGTCTGTGAATTGTGTTGTCTTGAAACATGAATTGGACATTACACCTGTCATTTACAATTCAGAAAAGAGGTGGTTTGTTAAACGTTTACAACATAGCAATAGGAATTAATGTTCTCATTCTGTTCATGACTACATATGTATACATAATACATAGCCAAATGAATGATTCGTAAGGATTTGTCTGAATTAACCGGGATAATTGATGTAATGCTGTACAACAATTATTCTTGGTTAAACAGCAATATGTACAATAAAGAATACAAAAAGCAAAAAAAAACCAACATCATTTGTCGAACGTTTGTTGAGTTATTTTTGCATATAAGATCATCAAAGATATCAGACTTACAATTGTGTACACCAGATCGCGTTCTGTTCGAAATCAACATTTGGAGTACGAAAATGTAATTTTCATTCATTATCGACAATTTAAAAATTTGCTTTCAGAAAAACATGGATATTAAATATGTCTTTATTGCCAAGAATAAGATGGAGTCAAACGAGTTTTCGTTTCCAGTTGACGCATACTTGTCTGTTCTTGTAATAGAGATTAATGGTACCAGCAGCAAAAGAGATATACGACTCGTTGGTCCAAGTAGTATGTATTATACGTCTGCTTGTTTATGAACCACACGCATTATCGGAAAAAAATATTAGATAAATAGCAGTTTGACAAACACTAATTTTGATCTATGTGAAGCTTGATTTTCCTAAACAATAGAAAGTGATCAAAACGATCAGCGGATTTTAACAGAGATTTATTCTTTTATTGTTATGTACCACCGTAACAGTATCTATTAAATCATTCATTGTTAAAAATAAATATGTACACAATGACAATTTCCCCACAACTAGAAATTAAAGAAACAAAATACATGGCTTTTCCCGCCTCATGTTGGTGTTTCGTAAATGACCATGTTACATTTTGTTTCCTTGGTGCCTACTATCTTTTCTACAATCGGCAAGAATTTCATTGTCTTATTATTTTGGTGCTAATAATGTATTTGTTGTATTGTGTATTAAATGTTTTTTAAATTAAAGTTTTAATGTGCGATAAACAATGTACAATAAGCACAAAGCATTATTACCTAAAACAAAGAAAGAATATGATACTGATGAGCTACTGTAGTTAACTTTATTGATAAATTAATGTTATTGTAAAGTGAACCCACAGAAAGATAACAATTAAACAGAGTTGTTATATCAGATAAGGTTACAAGAGCGCAATTATTTGTTTACATTTTACCGGCAAGTTGTTTACCCCAAGATGGTACCAATAAAACTTTTAAACCCGCTGCAATTGTTTGCAGCTGTCCTAAGGCATGAATCTGATATTCAGTAGTTGTCGTTTATATATGTAGTTTACAAGTTATTCTCGTTTCTAGTTTTTTATATAGATAATACCGTTATTTTCCCCGTTTTGATGGTTTCACATTAGTAAATATTGGTGCCCTTTACAACTTGCTGTTCTGTGTGAGCCTAGGATTGGCGTTGAAGACCGTAATTTGACCTATATTAAATGGTTTGTGTTTATAAATGTGTGTTAACGACCACAAAATGATCCCTTTTTAACGATCCAACGCTTATATATTGTTAAATAAAGAAAAAAACAGTAGTATATCGCTGTTCGAAAGTCGTAAATCGATTGAGAGAAAACAAATCCGGTTACCAACTAAAACTGTGGGAAACACATCAACTATAAGATGTAAACAACGAAACAACAGAAACACTGAAGTGCAACACAAACTAAACGACAATACAACATACACAGAGGGAAACTATAACATAACATATTATATGACAGGGCTACAACACAAACAAATTTAAGAACATTAAACCTTTATTTAAAACATACTTACATGGATATCTGTATTTTCAGATATAACAAAAATATTTAGGGGACGTGATACTTTGGACTACATTGGTCGAAACACATTCATCGCTAGTATTATGGTATGTTCTCTTTTCTATGTAATAATTTAATATGAACAGGATACTTTTTTAAGTATAACATCTGCCTATACAATGCATAATCTAATTTTCAAAAACAATTATAACAGTTCGTCTCTAATTGTTTACTATGCAGTGTACACATTATAAAGGAAACCATGCAAAATCAACGATTCATTCATTTTTATATATCTATGCCTCATTTTAAAAAGACGGAACTGGTAACAAATTATATTTATACGTTTTTCAGTATGCCTGCACAAAGTGTTATATATATAGTATGAAATTGTCGATGCCATAGCGTTGTCAATTTTTCTTCGATTTGTGAGTTTCGAATGTCTCTTTGGTATCTCCTGTCTGTCTTTCTTATCCTTGTTATTTTGTTAAATTTCTCAACTAAAGATTTCTTCAAAAGGTCTTTTTGCAGAATGTTCATAGACTTATATAGACAAATCATTTTGATTTTAAAAAACCCAGCAAATAAAGATTTTGATTAAATGGACTGATAAGAGTGATTACTTTGATTTTTTTTTTTTTAGAAATATTATCATTTTGATCCAGCAAGTAGCAACTAATTGAAATGTCCTTCATTTTAACGTTCTCTTTTAACGTAAGGAAACCGGTTTAAACCAAGTAACCAAGACCAGGCTAAACCAAACACATGGACAATTTTTAAGTCATAGAAATAGTATTATCTGTACATGTTATTGATTTGTAATGCTTTCAACTATAAAAGTTTGCAAACCAGCTTATTAAAGTGTGCAGCAATTATTGTTACCATTTTTATTTGAATCTGTACATTGATTAACCAAAATCATACTTCAGGATGCAGGCATTTGAAAATGCAGTCATTTAATTCCCCGTTTTGTGACAAAGTTGGACGCAGCTTTCCAATCGATCTTGACATTGCAATTACAACAAATAAAGTGAAATTTGCCTCGTGTCTTGAATTTAAATACATCTAGAATTCATCCTTTTCGTTAGATAACGTTTAAAGAATGACGTATGAGAGAAATCTTCATAACAATTCAGTGATAAACTAACGGACTTGAGAAATTGAGAGTTTGCAAAACTTAAATATAGTTCATTAAAATATTTTGGAATATAATGTTGACTAATGTACTCCTATTTTTGACATTTTTTTTTTACCTATAATGTTTTTTTGTTTCGAAACAAAACTGTACCAAGCGAGGAATGTGACAGTTGTTCTTCATTCGTTTGATGTGTCTGGATTTGCTATTTAATAAGGGACGTTAGGTTTTAAATTTTCCTCGGAGTTCAGTATTTTTGTACATTTACTTTTCGTTCACTTGAGAAAGAAAAAAAAGGCGAACATAAGAGTAAACTTATATGTGTGCGAGTGAAGTCAGTCGTTTTATTTTATTTTATTTATGTAAACTGATTTTTAAACATGCAATTTTCATAAACTGTTCAATATTATACAATTTGATTTTTTTTTAGTATCCTCAAGAAGGCATGTGGACGCTAGAAAATGATCGACAAAGTATTTGGTTTGTTCAAGTAAAAGGACAAGGGGATTTGGAGATAAAAGTTAGACTACTTGAACGTTTTGAAGGTTCTCTACTAGATATTTCTGGGAAACCATTGTCAGGTATATTTTAGATACGATACAAATATGCAATACAACCACAGGGAAAATGTATTTTCGGCGTCACATGTAACAAATATTACAAAGACATATCATGCAAATTGTGTAAAATATTTGAGTAGAACAAAAATGGAACCATTATAATGATAAACAGGCCCAACTGTACGTTTGATTTGACGATAACCAGGGTAGTTTAGACGAGGAGCGGAGTTTCATGATTGCAAATAAAATAGAGAAAAAAGTACCACATTCATAAATATCACGAGACGATCGTAATAACAGCAGCAATACAAATCGCCTTCTGTTTTCACACGACCGCGCCAGAATTAATTTTATTCAATGAGTTTAGGTGCACAAATTGTCTTCTAATTTATAACGTAGTTGCAATTTGAATTAGTTATTTCTAACTTTTATAGGACTTTAGTTTGTTAAATATTGTTGATCAAATATATTACAAAATATGAACTATATTGCAAATTTTAGGTCATAACATAACGATAGCAGTATCAGTCACAGGACTAAATGAAACAACAAAACTAGAATCAGTAATTATTTACAACGAAAACCATACTGAACTCCAACGTCAAACTGTGGAAGTGTATTCTGATTTCAAGGAAAATATTGCAGTCGCCGATTTTAAGGTTCCGTTTCAGGTATAAAAAAAACCATCAAAGCTATCAGATCTATTATTTGGTCAATAAAGGTAGTATACCGCTGTTCGTAAGTCATTCATCGATTAAGAGAAAACAAATATGGAAAGACACCAACTATAAGAGGAAAACAACGAAACAACAAAAACATTGACGTTGACAATGTAGCACACACAGGAACGAATTTAATATTATAACTGCCATTTTCCTGACTTGGTACAGAACATTTTAAGACAAAAAGCGGAACATAAAAAATGTATAAAGTTGTGTCATATCTGACGCAGGCCGTATATGCATTGGGTTAAACATAACTTTAGTGAAGTCGTGCTTCTAAAATAACTGTCAATAACTGGCGCTTGAGAAAAAATTTCTTAAACTCAAATTAATATATGTATACTTATAAGTCTAGTAATTTAATAACAATATAGTTTAAATCGTTCTACTAAAAGGCAAAGCATATAATACAGATTTCTGTGTTACATTTTCCTAATTATGTTCTGAACAACAGACGTATTCCATAAATATGTTTGGTCTTAAATCCAGGACTTTTGGGTGACAGTTGAAGGTCATGATGACTCTTACATGTTTCAACGAACTACAGAAAATCCATTTCAACCCTCGGTTGCTGATATTAAAATACTTTCGGACACAGGTAATACATTAGAATATTTATACCATAGTTTGTACAACATATGCTACTGGAAATGTGAAACCTGAAATTAGCACCAAGTGCTGCAGTGTTTTTGTGTAAGAAGTTGAAATCTTACCTGAATTTTTAATGTATGTAATATATTGATCAACACTTATACTATTTAGATGCATCATTAAATTATGATAGTACTGATATAAGGCGAAACATTGATAGAAACACTAGTATTTGAAATGAACTTACTGTGACTTGACTGTTAGTGTTGCTCTCCACCTGTTGCAACCTGCAAAATTCTGACCAAGTTGCAATTTGTTTTATAAAACCAAACTGTTCAACTGGTCAGAAATTTGAACAAACTGCTGTAGAAAACAACAGCCAAGTTATGAAAGTGCAAGGTGATAAAATAAAGCATACTTACAATCCTATAAGTCTTTAATCTTGTTGTTTCAAAAGAATACGTTTAACAATCTGTGTAGATATTTTATAATCATTGTCATACCAAAGGTGAACTGTTGTAATTTTGAATTACTGTAAAAATGTTCGAACTAAGCTTTTGCGTTATAACGCAAACATTTGTTTTATCTTATTTCTTATTCAAGATTCAAAGAAAGCAGCAGTTAAAAATGGATGAGGCTGGATACATTAAAATGTATCCTCCTATGTTATCATTGCAAAGAAAATGCTTGAATATTTAGAACATATCATTGACTAATAATGAGTAGGATAAAATATATAAGAAGATGTGGTATGAATTGCAATGAGACATCTCTCCATCTAATATCAAACCATTTGATATGGGTCAAAATCCGTTTTCAACACGGAGCCTTAGCTTACACCGAACATTAAGGTATACTGGACCCAAAATATTTTATACATGATAATACATGTATATTTATTACAAAAAACATTGATCTAAGTGAAGTAATATCGAAGAATATAAAAATCAACCCTGCTAATACAGCTATAGTCAAATATAAATATACTTCCAAAGTAAGCTCTCGTTTGAGGATTGTGTAAGGTTGGTTAGATTCAAACAAGCTACCTTTTTGCAATATAATGAAGATGTTTTATTATTAAAATTATGTTCTTTCCATTCAAATTGCTACCTAAGCATCTTAACGATACTTCATTAGATTGAAATGAAAATCCAACGACTTTGAATCAAAGAAACTTTATCATGATATTCTGATATTTAAAAAAATCTTGCATCAAAATTTAAAAAAAAAATGTTTCTTTATCAATAATTCTTTTTAAAGCAGAAATATCGTATTGTCTATTTGACCTAAAGTTTCACCATTGTATGACATTATATTTGCTCTTTGAATTAAAATATGCCTTTACCATATCTTTTTTTCATGTTAAATTATATACTTTTCTGATGCACAAATCATTCTTAATTTTTATATAATTGTACTTCAAATATTCTCTTATTCCTATGTATATGTATTATGATGATTTGGCCTTGTATATTTGGTTTGTTTCTTATCGACAAGTCAATCACAACCAAAATTAATGACAGACGAACAGATATACAAAACTGAACGAATTATTGAAATCAAGATGTTTGCGTTATAACGCAAAGATTTGCGTTATTTTGCAGCGGTTTCGCAAACATAGGAAGAAAAAAAGTTGTGCGGCGCTAATACACTTCCGTAGTATCGTGTCGCTTATGGATATTTACAGCTTTACGTATACGTTGACTGTATTAATTGTATTGCATATTTCAAGTGATTTTATATGTTGAATTTAAGGCGAATTGTATTCTGGGATGATATCAAACATAAGCTGTAATGTGACAAATTTTGGCACTAAAAATGAAACTTTCATCGTAACGGCTGTCGATGACTTGTCGTACCTAACGTATCAGAAAACCCAACGTTTGTTTATTCCAAGTGGAGACTCAGAAATAATAACATTTACATTAAGAGGTGGAAATATCAAATCTGTTACGTAAGTGTTAATGCTAGCTTATAATTTTTTATTCAGATTTCAATGATGATACAAAATCAAAATAACAATACAAACAAATCACATAGCACATTTACAGATGGAAACGCTCTTGTAGCAAAAGCAATGAAAAAAAGACATCAACAGTCATGTCATATATTCAAAAATGTGTAATCCTATACATTTTTTAAGATATGACATGACTGTTGATGTACACATGCAACTCATATCGATTTAGCTTTAATTTTTACATTTTGTTCTATATTGACATTTTTTGTCATGCTTTGACAGTTTACCTAATATGTTACCTAGCTTACAGTAATTAAATGTAGCTTAATATGCTCTAACCTCCATGCAAATAACAAGTACAAATGTGTCAACTAAACACGATTCAATATGATATCCATAACCAATCACAAAATGCTCTTAGTTCATTCGAAAAATAGACATAGCTATAAAACATTAAAAAACACATATAAACAACAATTACACTGACTCCCACAATAGATAAAACATTTATTCATAAAGCCCCCCGTTTCCTAGTTTTACACAAATTTTACCAATGTTAACGTTGATTGGTAAATAGAGAAAATGACACAATACTCGTGAGTTATATGTATGTTTAATTCTTTTTTTTAAGGGGGGTTTAGTAGCTGAGTCTTAAGTTTTTTATGCTTTGTTTTAGGTACTTTAGTTAAGCTTTTGATCTTTTTCATTATTTGTAGCCATGGCAATTTCAGTTTATTTTCCAATTCTCTTTATGAATATTTGTATATTATTAGTGTAATACAAGATTGGCAATCAAAAGAAACGTACTACCCTGATAAAAAGATTCAAAGTGCCAAAGGCAAAATTATTTCTGAGCCAATTAGCTTACTAGTATACACGTATGATATACATTTGATACGCACATATACATGACATAATACACTGTATATAGTTCTGGTACTGCACAATATCTAATGATTCAGACCAATCAGTATTATGATGTATAATAAAACTTCAATAATGTGACCCTGTATCTTATTTTTCAGGACGGTTAAAATATTTGTGAATACCACTGATAATCAAGTTTTGCAAGAAAAGGTTTTGAAATATATGGTAAGTTCTCAACATTCATGCATCGAATAAATAAAAGGGATAAAAACAATAATGATGGATAAAATACATACAAAATAAAAATTAAGTTGAGATTGCAAAACATTTTAAAATAATGAAAATTTACAAAAGCCTATATTTAGTCTGCTTTATCATTTGTAAAGATAGCGTATTGGGCCAAGTATTAAACCTGCCCGGGAGATATGTTCTTGCAATTAGATATCGAGTTGTAACAAAGTAATATTTTGGGAGCATCTAAGAGAAAACTAATGGATACTCAAACAAATATGTTAAGAAAAACGATCAAAAGACAAACAATAGCATACAAAACACTACAAGAAAACAAAGGAATCTGCAACAATAACCCAAACAAAACCCGAAGGGGGTCGCATATGCTGTGGAATGGTAATCAGATCCCTCTCCTAATGAGGAACCCGGTGTTTTGCTCATGTAATCACAAAGCCGGTGTCTAATTCGGTAGGTCAAGTTCATGGAAAAGAGGGTAGGATTGTGGATACGACAATTGAACTATATTCAACATCATCTATAAAACGGGTATTTAAAGTGGTCGATCGAATGGGATTGTTTTCTTTGAAACTTGTAAAGTTATGATTTACATAAAGGCAACAGTAGTATAGCGTTATTCACCACTCGGAACTCTGGGCTTAATAGCTTCCTTATAAGCAGCAACCATAATTTCAAAGAAATCATGATCGGAAATGGAAGCTGTGGAATATATAATCAAATTAGAGATATGTTATTACATTTATATATGTAAGACTAAGATTGACGTTCGATCCTCAAATTTGTGTTCAAATCAAATGTCACAAAAAAGAATTCGAAATCGACGGCCAATGTGTGCCCATCTAATCGACGTCTATTTGTTGTTCTCAAATAGACGTCAAGGTTTGGCTTTCTTTAATCGGTCGACGTCCGTTTTTCGGACTTGCCGCAAACGATATCGTCAAATTATACGTCGAATAGAAGATAAACATAATTGACACTTGTTTAAGAACGTGGCTTCCAATTGGACGTCAATCCGAAGAACGCAGGTTGATTTGAGTCTAAAATATATTGTAATTTGAGTTTTGTTCATTTATAATACTAAAAACGACCAATGAAGATCAAAGCGTAGATAATGTTTATGGACCCGCATTTACTTTTCATTTTAGGTTGCTGAATTCTTTCCACCAACTTTAAATGTTACCAGTATAAGCTCAATGTGCATGTTAGAATCGATGAATTTCGAAAATTGTTCCTACCAAAATATAGGTTTGAATGTCAGCGTACAAGCTACATTAGGTCTTCAAACCGTCTACTGCAAACCAAATTCAATAGATGTAGAAGTTACGAATGGAACGGATATTTCTTTAAATAATATTATCATCAGGTATATATAGGAAACTAATTTGGAATGGTAAATCTTAAATTTGTAGAGATCTGGACTTGCGACGTCTAATTTTTTAATAACTTTACTACATAACTGCAAGATATGTCAGATTATTTATTTAGGTATACAATTCAGTTGATTGGATTTTGTAGTTTTCTCTTTTATAACAAGCAAGGGTATTCACGAATAAAAAGCTAGAATATCGTCAGTTAGAAGGAGCTAAGAGTTCAACTTGATATTTAGATGCTACCGTTCTGAATTAACTTGTTTAAGCAAACAACAACCTATCGTTTCAGATGGAATCGACATCGTTTGCGTGGCTTGCTGCGTATAATATATACTCTTGTTGTATTATTGCGGAAAGTCAACTAATTGTGTTGAAGTATTATTTTTTGTTAAATAAATAAACAATTATGATTAGTAATTGATGCAGTAAACGTAAACTTTAAATAATATAGTCTAAACTTATGATAGGTAATGTTTTGTCTAGAAAACCAGCTTCGAGCTAATGCGTACTTTTCAAACATAATCAGAAACATTGGTTAAATATTTTCATTTAATGATGACACATTAGCTAGTGCAGTATATCAGATCCAAAGCACGAAGCACCTCTTACATATTACATAACTATTTACAATTACAGTGTGTTGATATTTGTTTACAAAGTTTTTATACTAATTTAAAAATATTTCTATATAGAACTGTCAGCGACAATCAAATACAGTAAAACATGCAAAGGATAAAAGAAATTACTAAAACTACTTTAAAACACCAGAACACGCTTAGCACACACATAATCTGCGAGAAAATACAAGAACAACCAAAGATCAACAACCATAGACAATACATGGTTTAGATAACGAGGCTTGGTGCATCATTTGGTTAATTAAAACCACAGGAATTCCGTTATAAAGACCTAACATTGTACTTGTACATGAAATTAAAGCAACAATGGCGTCTTCTGGTTTACGCAAGGTCACTTTGATGACCCGTATCAAGGTCACATATTGTAATGCGAAGGGAAAAGATATCCAGAAGCGAAGGTAAAAAATATAGAACCTTGATCTTTGACCTTGAGTTCAATTTCAAGGTAAAAATGCAGTAAGATATCAAAAGACACTAAGTATATATGTGCGAGTATAGTTAAAACGTTATCTACCAAAACTTATTTAGCAGCATGTGTTTTTATCTCAATTTTAGTATCGTATTACAATTGTGTCAAGTGTCCACTCAAAACATGTGACATCGATACGTTAAAAGAAATATTACGACGCTACAACTACTACTTTTCAAGATTGAAATTGATTTTTGAAAATCAAAAATATATATATGTTTTTACAGTGGTGATTGCTGCATGCCAACATTTAGAGTATTTATAAAAGACACCAAAGGAAATCTTGTTCAGAAATTCTTTGACTTCACTGATGGGAACACATTTTCTAAGGTCTTACCTACAAAACAAATTATTCAGACCACCACGATTCAAGTATGTTTAATTATAGCATAATGGGCCAAGCGGGCAGATATGCAAAGTAAAAGTATAGATGAAATTTACCGATCGTTATTTTTAGGTATAAAGAAGAAAAGATACCAGAGGGACATTCAAACTCATAAAAAGAAGTAAACTGTCAACGTCAGTGCTAGCAATAGTGCACAAAACACATTTTATATAAGTTAGATAAATCTGATTCGTAAGGACTCCAAACGTAATATGAAACGTCGTGTCGGCATGATTATCATCTTCAATAAAACCCATATAAATATTTTTTTTATGAAAAAATGTAAGCGTAAAACACGTATAACATAGCAAAATGTGAATATGAAACATAACGTGCATTATTTGTGAAGTTAGGACGAGAATAGTTACAAAAACATAAATATCCCGCCACAACTTTTAACTAACAAGAGACAATAATTCAGTGGCTGGTTTTGGTTTATCTTTGTGTTTCGTAAATGGAATTGTTATAAATTTGACCATCGTTTTTTGCGTTGAAATCTTTTATATATTATTCAACTTTTTTTTATCTTATTTAACTGTAATTTCTTCATTAAGACAACAGTAGTATACCGCTGTTCGAAATACCTAAATCGATTTTGAAAAAAAAATCCGGGTTACAAATTAAAACTGAGGGAAACACATCAAATATAAGTGGAGAACTACGACACAACAGAAACACACCACGAAGATGAAACACACACAGAAACCAACTAGGAAAATGAACCCTGGTAGATATAATCGTACCAAATCGTATTGTATTCATGCGTGCCCTGAACGAGCAACGAGATACCTGTACGGAATGTTAGAATTCTAATCTATCTCTTATTATATACTGTAACTGTGGGTATATAAAAAAAACCACTAACGATTTTTAATAGCCATTAATCACCTTTTTTGAAATTCATATGAGTCGATGTTCCTTCAGACCATTGAAAAAAGGAAAATCAAAGAAGATCCGTCATTTAATTTCACATACAAGTGTATAGATGATTTCCTATAATAAACAATCCAAACTGTTCTGATATGGTTAAATTAATATATCTCCTTGAACTAGAAATTAAAATTATCAAAGATACAGCTCATACGAAAGTCAAGAGCGTACAGGTGCTACTCAGACTATGTAAACGTCACCGATGTCTAAGCAGCAAAATTATAAGCCAAAGATCGTCTAGTCTAAAATTGATCGAAGGTACCTATGCCAAATGACTTTTGACATGATTTGGGTTTTTTGCATCCCACAAATTTGTTGTAGATGTTTGTTGTTTCTATATTGATTACCCGTCTATTCATATGTACTTATTTTTTACTTTATCGATAAAGTTTAAACTATATACTACAAAGGACAAAAACATTGTTTCGTAATCATTATAGTCAAATTTACTATTAAGTACATCTTTTTTCGACACCTTTGCTTTAATTGTTTAAATTGGTCTAAGTTGTATACCTGTGTTGTAAGTTTCCTCAGTTTTGACAACTGGGTCCAAATTGCTGTCGCATTATCTTTTTATGTCTGTTTGGGTTGCGCACCAATTCAGTCAACAAAACGGAACTATAAACAATTGTCATACGACATAACGGTTTAGCAACATATAAAACCAGGTTTAACCCACCATTTAACCGGAAATCGTCTGTACAAGTATTGAATATGCCGAGTTTTTTTTACTTGTTTCGTTGATTGATAGCATTTGATTTTGACACTTTATTTGAACGTCCCCGTTTTGAATTTAACTTGGGGTTCGGTATTTTAACTATACTTTTTTAATATTAACTCATCATAAATATCAGGCTTACAAGTTTGTATGTACATGGTTTTATTTCAAAACATTTTACTACTGTGCATCTGTTTATAAGGATTTGAACTTACATGAGCATCATAGCAAGTGCCACATGTTCGGAGCACCTAATATCTATCCCAGTTTTGATTGGGTTCGTGATACTCAGTCTTTTTTATGATGTGTTTTATGTTTTTTATCTTTCGATCTTATGTTTGAACGTTTTTTTTCGACTTATAAGATTGAATTTCCCGTTAGTATCTGTCGTCTTTCTTTGACACACTCAAATCCACATTAAAGTTTGATTCGTTTTCCATTTGTCATCACACATATATTCGCCCTTGATTTGCAAAACTATATGATATGCTACTGTACATCAAAATTAATTATCGATTTCATATTTATGTGTTTAATTTTATTCAATTCTATTGTTGGGAATTTCATATTTTGAAATAGTACAGTGTTACACAATTATAATAAATATTTATTTATTTCATTTTTTATTATTTTTTGCAGCAAAATAGTCCGCACATGACTTCAAACAAGAACGTTTTAATTGGTGCTATTGGTGGTGGAGTGTCGGCCTTAGTTATTCTTGTGGTAGTTGTATCTGTTATGCTGTCAATGAAGAGAAAGACCAAAAAATACTCAGCGGAAGATATAAATATGAAATTGAAAAATTAAATTATTCTTTCCGTGTCCTGATTTCTTTAATATATTGACCAAATGATGCAAAAACAAACCTCGTTGTCCTAATTAGTTGTTACAAAGTGACATAATTATATAGCATACTTGTGAATGACTTATAAAGTTAAGAAAAAAATTTAAAAACGAAAACCTGATGCAAATCTTGTTTATATTCATTAAGGGGATACGTCTACCCAAAACTTTGATAAAGTAGATTGGATTTGAATAATTTTTCCAAAAAAATTGAAAAAAAAATGTTCAGCTGATTTTTACGAGTAGTCAATTCGTTGTTTTGTATCCCCGTACCTTAAAATATAAACATTTTTCGCTCACAGGAAAATTATGTTACTGCCGATGATTGACGAATAGGATAATACAGCATGGTCTTTTAAGTGAAGACAAATTAAATTATATTACAGAGAGGTGAAAATTGTCTTAATTGACTACATAGGACAATTTTACATAGTTTTTGGATAAATTAATATTTATAAATATATACATGTATACATATAGAGTCTATAAGAATCTATATATATAAAAATATTTATTTGTTATTGAATATTATGTATCTGTTAAAGATGCCCGAAAGTAGGAAAATATAAATAATTACCTATCATTGCTGGATGACAAATGTCATCTAAAAATAAGACAAATTTTGTAAGATAAATTTTTAATATTAAGTGACTTATTATTATCGCCTTTATTTCCCTAATATACATGTTGTACCTTTCATTGATAATAAATTTTGTATTTGTATACAAATGTCTAGAATTATTTTGCTTAAATGATGAAAGTCTTTTCTATGGTTGCCGGTTAAGGCCATTTCGCGTTTTCGCCCTTCATATTCTTTAAAGCGAAAACGCGAAAACGCGAAATCGAGAAGTCAAAAACGTGAAACGGGAAGTCAAAAACGCGAAAACGGGAAGTAGAAAAAAGCGAATACGCAAAGTCGAAAACGCGAAATATTTTCTTTCCGATTTCGGGTTTTTGCGTTTTCGACTTCGTGTTTTCCACTTTTCGACTTCGCGTAAAGTGCAAGTTAACCGACGTTAGTTTACATTCATGGTTCTAATACAAGAACTAAATAGAACAACACAACTGCACAATTCATATCATAACTTACAATCATGATGAATGCACAACAACATGCAATTTTGTCATTTAACTGTACTTACAGATCAATAAGTAATCAAAGTGAAATAGTAAATACATAATTTGCTTTAAGCAGCCAGTATTGTTCAATTTTGTCAACATAAGTACGGTTAAGAAACATCGCTGATGAAATATTCAGTTGCAAGCTAATTATTCGATCGCACTGAATCTGTATCCATGTGATCTTTATTTTAATCCGTAGATAGAGATTGGTTATGCGTTAACTATTCAGTGTTCAGCTATAAAAAGGAAAAATAATGCCAATATTAAAAGTGAAACAAGGATTTTGTTGACTGATTCGATTACAAATCAATTCATTCTTATACAGGTGAAAACACGGATTAACACATTTTGTTAACTTACAATATGAAATCAAACAAACATAGACAAATCCAATCACACGTGTTCGCTATCTATGTATATCTATATGTATATTACTATCGCGTTATATGACATTAGGCCGTCTTCGGAGGTCACCTCGATGATTTATTACATAGAATTGAAACTAAAATAAACCTTCTAACGCATATTTTTGAGTTTTAATTGTTTACTTTAAACTTTTAATGACTCAAGGAAGGAGAAAGTATAGACAGAAAACATTTTGACTTATGATAGTTTATGAACCAATGTTTTCAACTAAGACACATAAAATCCACTAGGCCACGATCGCACTACGATCTGTGAAAAAAATGCAAATGTTGATGATCATAGTGCGATCGTGCAGATTGCAGTAAGGTCGTAGTACGGTTGTTGTGAGGTCTTTATGATCGTGATGACGATGGACAACTATGAACATGTTCAAAACAATCGTGATGAGGTCGTGACGAAATCAGATCATATTAAAAGCGTAGTGAGAGCGCAATAAGGTCGTGGTAAGATCGCAAAGGTCGCTGTACCATCGTAGTGAGAGCGTAGTGAAAACGCGATTATTGTTTGAGAGGTTGAGCTACGATCTCACAGCGACGTTACTACGACCTTTCTACGACCATCACGTCCTCACCGCGACCAAGCCAGGCTCCCACTACGACTATACCACGTTTTTACCATAGTACGATTCTAGCACGCCCATGCCGTCCTCATCACGCTCTTCTTACGACCTGACTACGTTCATACCATAACCATTATGTTCTTTGTCCTTGTCACATGAAATATATAAAAGCTCTCCAGGTTTTGTTTGTCTGTATGTAATTTGGGACCTTTTGTCGTCCTTTTTCTCTAACGGCGCAACCATGCTTGACAAATCTGTTTCATCCCTACTATTGTTCACTTAAACATCGTCAATTGATCAGGATGTACCAGCAATAAATTGTGATTGAGTTTGGATTTGTCAGTCCAACATCTCTACTGAATTAGGATTCGTTACTGGCTATCAGAGCTCCCTCTGTCTCTATCCCAACCCCTACCACCACGCCCACGAGTTCTGGTAGATTTTGGTTGCATGACTGTTTTGTTTCCGAGAAATCTGTATAATTTTATATATACGTATTAATAAGAAATAGAAGGAATGGAACAGTATTCATATATGGAACACGACGTTATTTTTAAGAGCGTAGTATAATCGTGATATGAACGTTGCATAACCGTGGCAAGAGCGTGCTATAATCGCAGTAGAAGCGTTGTAAGATCGTGTTGCAATCGGATAAATCATGGAAGGGTCGTGGTTAGAACGTGATGAGCGTAGATAGATCATGATAATCGTAGTGAGGTCGCAGGAAAAGCGTGGTGAGAACGTGGTATAATCTTAGCAGGATCGTTGTAGACGCGAAATGAGAACGTATTAGCTTCTTGAAAACAATGAAAATTAAAATCATACCGCGACCTCACCACGATCTGAATTAATTTAAGATCGTAATAGCGTGTTGCGATCGCGGTCTAGTGGAACTGGGGCTTAAACAACTTCTTGATGTGAACATTTTTATCACTGACAGATATAAAGAGTGTCCAATTTACTTTAGTCATGCAGTGTAGGTTTTGATGTAATCAATATCTATAATTGAAAGTACAGTGTGTTTAAATAAGTAATGATTACTGACATAGTCTTTTTAAAAAGTCAGAAATCTTTTTCGACATGACTACCGCACAAACAGATTAAGCAATATGTTTAATAAGCTTTAATAGAAACCAAGATATGTTTGATATTACTATCAAATGTCAGAATTAGAACAGACTTTCTGATTTTTCTGATCGGATTGACATTCCGAATCATGTTTTCACAGCGACGCATGTTGTTGATAATTACAAAAACGCCGATAAAGTCTATTGTTGAAACATATTCGGGTTAATTCTATCTTATATACTGTCTGTTTATTTAATATCCGCTGGATCTAGTATCTAGGACAAAAGTCCAGGTGAAGTTAATGGCGTTTAGTGTCTTTCGATATTTTTTTCTTAAAATGTCCTGTAGCAAGTCAGGAAAATGGTAGTTGTTATCTTCTCTGTGTGTGTTGCATTGTCGTTTTGTTTTTTGTTGCACTTCAGTGTTTTCTGTTTTTCCAAATAGTTTATTGTTTAAAATCCATCGGGTTGTGAAATGAGGCATTCCAGAGTTGACGTATTCAGATTAAGTATAGAATGGGATAATTTCTTAATCCTCTCATTCAAGAGAAGTTGGAATACAAATTGTTTTACATTGTCATATCGGAGCCTTTTATAGCGTACTATGCGGTAGGGGCTTTGCTCATTGTTGAAGGCCGTACGGTGACCCATAGTTGTGAATATCTGTGTCATTTTGGTCTCTTTCGGACAGTTGTCTCATTAGCCATCATACCACATCTTCTTTGTTATAAACAAGAAATTAATAAAATTGAGAATGGAAATGGGGAATGTGTCAAAGAGACAACAACCCGACCAAATAAAAAACAACAGCAGAGGGTCACCAACAGGTCTTCAATGTAGCGAGAAATTCCCGCACCCGGAGGCGTCCTTCAGCTGGCCTAAGAATACTACCAAAAGTAGCAAGTATGATTCGCAGGATTTTTTCAACTTATAACAACTCAGAGTGACGGCTTTAAACTAATACAATCTTTAAAGACATTGTCTTCTAATTGTCACCTATCCATTTCTCAGTAGTATTAGTAAAACACATTCTACTTGCTTCAATATTTGTTCAAGCTTGCACGTTCAAGAAATAAATCCAAGCTACACCTTGCTCTTAATATAACATTTTTTTCTATTGGCATCAGATTAAACTTTTAACTATTCCATGTTTTACATATACTTCCCTCTGTGCCCTGTGGTTGCCTGTATATTTTATGTGTCTATTGTCTTAATCTGGTTTGCAGCATTCATTGTAAGCGGTGCTCTGTTTTGTTTTTCAATCTCTGATAGAATGTTTCATGTTAATCTTCTTACCCAGGTGCACGATAGGCAGAATTACTTTTTCTTTCATATCGGTATTTTCGTTGTAGTTATAATGTGAGTTTCCGTTGGCTCTTTCTTGTAAAGTGTTTCTGCATTATTTTATTAGATGTACACGTGTTTTCAGGGACGTAAATCAACCTTACATCAGATATACAGATATAATCAGTGGATAAAACTTATTTATTTATTTTGGAAATGAAGCCTGAATGCAAGTTTAATTTGCTTTACTGTATTGCACTTCTTTGAAAGTAAAGGCAACAGAAGTATACCGCTGTTCGAAATTCATAAATCGATTGAGAAAAAACAATCCGGGTTACAAACTAAAACTGAGGGAAACACATGAAATAAAAGAGGAGAACAACGACACAACAGAAACACCTATATGAAACACACACAGAAAAGAACTGTTATATAACAACGGCCATGTTCCTGTCTTGGTACTGGACATTTTAAGAAAAAATGGTGGGTTGAACCTAGTTGCAAGTTTGTACTTGGCATTAAACAATGGACTACTTTTCTGTACAGCTTCGGCTTTCTGTGGGAAATGTACTGTCAGGTACAGTATCCGATATAAGAGTTTAAGATATAATAGCAGTAGATTAAGTACCTAACGTTGCTTTCAGTAATTCCGAGCACTTTTTGCTATATTTTGCGTTGAAGGTGGTTTGTTCATAGTGTCCTCTTACTTTATTGAAAGTTATTTAGCCTCCGGACAATTGAGATCTCGGCATACTATATAGACCTTTCCTTGTGCAATTTTGGTGACTTATATCGTTTGACTACTGTGCCCCTATTTTTTGACATTTTTATATTTCTATTATGTCTGTTTGTATTGTTCACACATTGTTATCAATATAATAGAATTTTATCCGACTGTGATTCACGTGAGAGGATTAACTAGCTGTAAACCCAGGTTTAATCCACCATTTTCTACATGAGGAAATGATTGTACCAAGTCAGAAATATGACAGTTGGTATTAATTAGTTTTGGGTGTTTGAATTTTGATTTTGCCATTCAAATAGGGACTTTTTAATTTTCCTCGGAGTTCGGTATTTTTGTTATTCTATTTTTGTTATCTTCAAGTATTCGCCAACAATAAACAAAAATGATATGCAACTTTGGGAAGTTCCAAATAATTCTTGGTACAATAAAGCAAGGAAGCAGCAGTTTTGTTGCTGCTCTTATATTCAACTCAGAGTAATGTTTCCTCTAAAACATGTTCTGTCTTATCTGTTTAAGCTTTAGCTTAAGCTAGCTATACATGTTCTGTCTTCAAAAACATATACTGGAGTACATAAAAAAATAAAAGACATACAAACTGGTAAAACAAACTCACACACACAATTACTTATAATCAATCAATTGCTATACACTGCAGAGTAAGTTAAGACTATAAAAAGTAAAACCACAAAAAAATACTCCGAGGAAAATTCAAAACGGAAAGTCCCTAATAAAATGGCAAAATCAAATGATTAAACACATCAAACGATTCGAATATCATTTTAAAATAGAGATACATAAAACAAGTGGTCTGAATTTTTAACGCCTCAATTATATCTGTTTGTTTCCGATGAAAAACAAAACACACTTTTATTTTTACCCATAAATTTCACGCCACTTCAATATTACATTTTTAAATACAACACTCATATTTCATTGGAACAAGCAATAAATCGAAAATGAATATATTTTTCTAAATATATATACCTGATAAATATTTGAAAACAAAAATAACTGAAATGCCTGTTATATGGATGAAAGTTGAAATAAAATACTGCTGTGAAATAAGGTGAAGTACTGCACAACATAATGTGGTTAAATACACATTGAATTTAGTGATATATTTCTGTATTTACACATGTGTATATGTTCAATTACTATTTTTTAACCTACACATATAAGAGATCATATATATACACGAAGCTATCATTTCCTCGTATGTAAATCAATTGTCTAGCTGGTACTGCAATTCTAAGTATTCACGGAAATAATCGTTTGTAACGTTTTTATTAGCGTTAAATTGTAAACCAATGCTACATTTTTGGACGATTTCGGATCTAAATTCTCTGTGAATCTGCATAATGTGGCAAAGAACAATGCATATACCCGTTAGACAATAGAATATGGTGGCAAATGATGATCATTACTTATTGCTGGAATGGGAACACGATGTCTTGCTTGTATCACATTATTTCTTTTGCTCTTATTATCTACAATAAAGTGTTTAAATGTTACAACATTAAAGTACACATATATAATCTAGTGATGATATAGCTTTAATTGTTGTGTTTTTATTATTTGCGTTAAATTTTATTAAGCTTGAAAAAGTTGTTGAGAGTTGTTGTTCTTTGATTTATCGTTCACATTTGGATTTAAATACAAAAGTGATGTTGGTATACCTTGCATATCTAAAACAAAACCAATAACAAAACCATTTGAATAAAATAGAACTATGATAACTGGTTTAATAAATTATTAACGAATTATTTAAATTCTAACGTTTTTTTTTTAGGATGAACATTCCTAGAAAATAAACTGTCTTAGTGTTATAACATGAAGAATAATTCTGAACAATACAAAAATAAATGTACTTACTTGTACATTTTGAATAAACGACACAAACTATGGCAAGTAAAATCCCAAATCCTACGGAGGATAATATAACCAAAACTATAATACCACTGAAATACAAAGAAAATGTTTACTGCTCAACGTTAAACATAGTTCGTTTCCCCTTTTCGATAAAAAAAGTATATATATATTTTTTATATAAGAAATATTGTCACGTTAATCAAAATTAAATATAAAGTAAAAATATTTCAAAGAAACTATCCTAGAATAATCCTATCACAAGAAATCAAAACTAGAAACAGTTACTTATTATTATCTTTGAATTCAGTTTAAAATTCAATTTAACGAGTATCGTCATTCATTGAAAACATTCCACACTTCAATATTTCATGACGTGAGTACTTACACAATTCTCGTAGTAGTTATTAACAGTATTAAAAGGGCACTAGCTAAGAGATGTATAAAAAAAAAAAATCAAATAAATTAATTGTTTTGCTCAATCATTAATGAAATGCAAATAGTGAAATAATAATTCACTTTTAGAAGCCGGTATGGTTCAATTTTGTCAAAATAAGCTAAAAAAACATTGATTTTGCATTATACACTTGCAAGTGAATAATTCGACCTCATTGAATCCGTATTCATGTGAACTTCAATTTAACCCCATAGCTTGAGATGGATAACACGTGAATTGTATATGTAAAGTTATTTAAAGGAAAATAATGTCAATATTGAAATTGAAACAAAGGTAAATCGTTTGATTGACTGATTCGATCCACAAAAAAAATCATTCTTATATGGGGACGAAGTCCCGAATAACAGTAGAAAAATAAAAAAAAAAAAAAAAAAATCTGGAAAATTTTGCCGAAATTTTTATTGTACTAATGAACTCAAAATCGTTCAATTTTTTTGATTTCATGTTTTGAATTCCCGCATCTGCGCAGAAATCTACAATGTACTTCCTTTTTCCGGTCTCGTTTGTATGAAACTTTGAGTAAAATATATATTTATTAGTCTAGTATAAAATAGGAAGGAACGCAATACCAATTTCATTTTTAATAATTCCTTGATATGAAAAAAAACGTTGCCTGATGATAGCGTTTCTTTGTTTACATTGCATATGACGTCATAACTTAAATAACGTCACAGCTAAAATCCCTAACAACAGAACCAAAATCGGAAACGTTACGGTATTTCCGTATCTTCTTTTTTTAACAAATATTTAAGTTACAAAAAAATAATTCACACACACTTCGTCCCCATTTACAGGTGATGCCTGCCTCATATTAAGGTAAAAACGATGATATAAAACATTTATTTTTCATCTATAATATAAAATTAAAAAGACATAAAAAAATCCAACAGCACGAGTTTGCTTAATCTATTTATATCTATATTGATGTTTACATCGCTTATATGTATTTGGTACAACTTTTTGGAATTTTGAATCCTCAATGCTCTCCCAGTAAACAATCCAACGTCGACATTACGTTGTGACAACGTAATACTATCGTTGTGACAACGTAGTAAAATTACGTTGGTACAACGTAATTTTGTGAACTCCAAGGCACGTGCTGACAACCATCCACACAACGTTGGCACAACGTAATTTGTGACGTAATTTATTACCATCATAAAACGTTGTAACAACGTCACAGCACAACTATAAATGTCCCTTGTCCTCATTTAATTGATAGAATCAATGCAATTCCATTGAAGAAGTATGTAAACAGGGTCTTTATTTTTTCTTTTGACCCGTTTTAAGTTGTAAATATTTCTATGTGGGAAAGATGGACAATTGTTTATATGTACTCTATTTCCAAACTGCCAGCTGTATATGAAATTGTCAAAAAGTTTTTATTAATCTTTGGCAGGTTTCAGTGTGAAATGTATAAATGTCTAGTTTTCCCAAAAATAGGTGTTTAAGGTTTATAAATAAGTCTTAAGTTTTTAACTTTTGCAATACTGAAGTACAAGAATTACACATTTCCATTTAACAAATTTGCAACTTTTCTTTCTTTTAACACATAATACTTTTCAAAAAAAGAAATTTTGTATGATGGCCAATAATTAAACAACCCTCTATCCTAAAATCAAATATTGATGATGTTAGCAATTATAGGTAAATGTACAGCCTTCAACATGACATCTTGTTAAGTGCTTCAAATTCTGAATGTTTAGTGTTTCAGTGGCCTAGAACTCAGATTTCACTATGATGGCGGAAATTCTAGAATGAAGGTTTCACTTTGACGACGGAAAACCATTTTTAATGAATTATTCAGAAATACAACAAACTACCATATTTACCTTAATATTTACTGAAAATGCATTCAGCTGGATTCACTACACGATTACAAGCTAGGAAAATCGGCCCAAAATCTGACTGTCTAATTTATAAATATATATATTCTACACAATTCATACACACTTCTAAAAATATCCCAAATGAAGAAAATACCTGAAATTCAATTCAACTAACTATTGCTTTTTTCCTTTGACCAACTAGAGAGAGTATAAAAAAGAAGATGTGGTATGATTGCCAATGAGACAACTGTCCACAAGGGACCAAAACCTATCCAACAGTTTAGACTTCTTTTTTCTTACAATGTACATGTAGCTACATGAACCAATAAAAAAAATAATAGTTTGTTTCTGAATTTTTTATTTTTATTCCAAATTTTAGTCTTGTGTTGGTTGTATACATTGTACATGTCATTCCAAATGTTGGTTTCCTCCCCTAATCAGCTGGGCAATTTGCACAATTGTTTCTGCATACACGTAGTTGGTATTGGTAATGTTTTCTTCTCTAGCTCAGTCAATATAGTACACTGGATATGTAGGATGGCTTGTTTCGAAGCTAAGACATTTTCACATATATGTGGTTAAATTTTCGGAATACGAAGTGCGATTTTTTTTCACACAACAATTTCTTTGAAAATTTAAAACTTTGAATACATTAAAAAACTCCATAGTTTTTTCATATTTATACTATGATCCTCTACTTTCCAGATCAACACAAATGGTAAAGCTCAGTCACTTGTTAAAAATGAAACATGTTCAATATCACTACAGAGACAATTTTTGTTTACACACAACTTTTGTGTTCCTCATTTGATGGCGCATTAGTTCCTCATTTGGAGGTGCATTAGGAATATTGACCCAGCTGGTCTTGTGTTGGTTTCAGATCTCTGAAAAAAAAAAATCATAAATTATAAAATACAAAAAAATAAATTGATCCCAACTTATGAATTACAGCAGTTCTTAAAAATTATCCTGTGTTTACACATAATCAATATTTTTTCTATTGCTGGTCCTATAATAAACTGCAGATTCATAATTATGTTATGTTGTTACTGAGATGTTTGTATCTTTGCCAATTATACACATTTTGATGATGTATGTTAGAAATTTAACACAATTTCAACAGTATATAATTATTCATAACTTATGATTAACCTTCGTTCTTATTTAAAAAATAAATTTGTTGTTAAATTGAACATGTGTTAATGAAATTATGTCTGTTCCAGAAAATACTATGTCCGCCCCTAAGGGACAGCCCTAAGCCCTTTTTAAAAAAAAAAATCCCAGCACCGACAGAATTAAAAATTAATAAGAACAACACTTCCTTTGCATTTTGGTATTTCATACACAACCACCCCCAAATAAAATTTAAGAAAAGAGCTTTCCCTGGGGGAGAGGGGACATAATATTTTCTGGAGCAACCAGTGGTTATTCTACAAATAATAATGAGTCCAAATAATTAATAAAGGAAGTTTGGTTTCACGATATTGTCATTTTTCAATTAATTTAAGATATGCAAAGGATTCTACCTTAATAAATTTAGCATGTACATCGATACAACAAGACCTCATAGCATATGCCAATGAACGCAATCTATAAAATCAACAAATTATAATTTGATAAATAAAATTAATATAAGAAGAATGTGTCCATGAGCCACAAATGATCTTATCAAACTTAATTTAAAGGACATATCTAGAGAACAGTAAAGCAGATGCTCTCCAAATTCAAACTCTGCGTTTTATGATAATAAGCGTTGTGTATTGGTTGCATAACATGTGGTTTAGGCAAACGTTAGATAACAAAATCCAATTTTGAGTTCAATGTACATGTATGTACGTACAGTACAAGAGTTAAACTATATCACTCAGTTAAGGAGGACAGAAAAAGAGCTGATCAACTGATGTTTACCTTTTTAAAATTTTGGTCCAAATTCTTGAGCTGGTGCATGCTTAACTGTTACATGGTTACTGCAATGATTTCCTCAACCTCAGACACATTGGATCTGTGGATTTATATACAAGACTCTGGAAAAAAAATTAAAAATAAGTTCAATTATCTTTTATATTCTTCTGTCTGTTTCATATGAAAAAGAAGATGTGGTATGATTGCCAATGAGATAACTCTTTACAAGAGACCAAAATGACACAGAAATTAACATTTATAGGTAACCGTACTGCCTTCAACAATGAGCAAAGCCCATACCGCATAGCCAGCTATGAAAGGCCCGAAATGACAATGTGAAACAATTCAAACGAGAAAATTCACAGCCTTATTTATATAAAAAAAAAATGTTAGTCCAACAAATCTTTAGAACAAAGTGACAAATTTAAATGCATTCCAAAATTCATATGTTTTATGATTGATTACAACATGGTTTCTGATCACATATTTAGTGATTGTACATGTACAAATGTAGCTCGTCATTGATAAACATGTAGATTTCATATTATAAATTGTACAGCAAAAAAGATGTCCCTATGTACTGTTTTAACACCTGTAAACTGGGTTTTACCCTGAAAACAAGAACATTTTACCCAACTTTCAAGGCTAGATCCTAGTCTAAATCATTATGACACTTTCAAGACTTGGAAGGCTGTTTTTTTTTTTTTTTTCTGGGACGCCTTCCTACAACGACCTAATCCTATTACGACAACCGTGATGGCTATCTTAATTTTATTTCTGTGACGCCTATATTTTACAACATCTTTATTGGCACAATTGTCTATTTCCATGTCAGACCCAGTGATACAATGATTGATCGTTTGTTGCTCAACATCCAGTGGCAAATAGTTCATGCATGTTAGCGACGACCCCCAGTGATATATGCAGCATTATCATTAATAGGCCGGGTTGGTAATATGCCAAGTTTGAAATGTGCGGAGTTTGTAATGGACCCAAATATCTAAAGTGCTGAGATGTTTAGCTTCACATTTTCTGATATTGATAACATGGATAAGACTTTTATGCTTCAATGATTATCAAAAAATAACAGAGCAGACACTTGTAGCCTTAATATATAGGGATAGTAGCTCTTGTCACAGATAGAAAACAAGTACTTGTGGCTGTGCACCCCTCCCCCTTTTTTTTACTTTCTACAGTTTTTACTTATTTTTAATTGCATATATCTTCAGAAACAACACAAGTTAATCAAGAAATTTGATAAATGGATTCAAATAACACACATCATGGCTAAAATATCTTGTATCAGTGCAATATATTGACAGTATAAGAAAAAGTATCATATTTCAACACGATCACGTATAACCGACTTGAAAGAGGCGCCCAACACGGTAACAGCTGTTTTATTTTCATCAATCAAACTTGTTTTTATCATGGAGAACCTATTTGGTGTAATGTGCAATCATTATTTTACCTTTTTCTTTGTTCTGGAATCTGGATCAAGCTAAATTTCCACTGCCAATTCCTCACTGTTTTCAAAAATCAAGCGGCAAAAGTGCGCATGCTCAGACTTTTCATAGGGTGCAGCGGTAAAACCCGAGTAATGCTGAACGTTACACTAATCAAATCGTGAAAAACGATTATGAAATCCAAGTGATAAATGATGACAAAATATTAATGATATAATAAACAATAAATATTCATATAAAATATATATATTAGAACATTAAAATTGGATTTGTAATATTTTCTTTGACATCTTGATGCAAATTATGTCTGCGGGAAAAAAGGGGGATTTTTTTTTTTAAATCGAAAAAATCGTAAATATATTCTAGTGAAGGTGAATGATTGATATATCCAGGAATACTCATTGATGACATACCCCAAAAATTCGTCCCATAAAACCTGATTTTTACAATGTATTCACTACGTTCTTATAATGTCGATACGACGTAACAAAATGTTACGTCGGATTATGACAGTTATAAGCACGTTGTCACAACGTAATAAAATGTTACGTCCTGACAAGGTACTAAATTTACGTGAAGCCGACGTAATTTCATAACGTCGTCTGTACGTCTGCATCCAACGTTGGATTTTTACGTTCCCACAACGTTGGTACGACGTAAACTCACGACATGACGTTCAGACGACCATTAACCGACGTCAGGAGTACGTCGTGTGTTTACTGGGCTTCAACTTTGTACTTGTTTGGCTTTATAAATATTTTGATATGAGCGTCACTGATGAGTCTTATGTAGACGAAACGCGCGTTTAGCGTACTAAATTATAATCCTGGTACATTTGATAACTATATGGTCATTGGATGACTTTAGAGATCAACTCGATGGTTAATTAGATGGCGTCTAGACTAAAATACACACGAAACAAAGCTACGTATGTTCATGCCAATGTCCTGTTAATTGTTTATTTAAAACTTGTAATAGTTTGGATAAATGTTTTATATTGTTATTAATCATGAACATGAATTTAACAGCTAGTGCCACTTTAATGGAAAAAAAACCTCATAAAACAGATGCAGTATGATTTAAGACTACTTGAATACTTTTTCCTCTTTTCCATGGATTTTCTATGATAGGAAGGTTAAATTATTTTATATATTTAAAAACACGTTCAAATTTAAAAAAAATAGATTTAAACAAATACAAGATATACAATACACCCCTCCCCACAAAAAGAAAAAAAAGAAAAGAAAAGACCAAGTGGTCAAAATTTCTCTGATTCGATTAACAATAATTGTCCAGTTTTGATTCTGATGAGGAAACAAAGTGAAGGGAAATGTCGAGATATAGAAAGGGTCATTGACTTCAGAAATTGTTTCTAAATTTTACTTACTTAATCGATAAACAAAGAGACGTTCCTGTGCAATAAAGACCCTCCGGACAACACCAACTGCGTCCCGTGCATTGATGATAAGTTGCTGGGCATTCTTTTTCTTCAGCTAGAATAAAACATTTATAAATGAATAAAAATAAGGTAAAGCTTTGTATTTTATTTTCGCTTAGATGTGTATTTAAGAATAAAAAAAGCCAAAAATACAGAACTCCAAGGAAAATTCAAACAGAAAGGTTTTCATCAAATGGCAAAATGAAAGCTCAAATACATAAAACAAATTGTGTGCGGAAACAGACAGACAATATAAAGATTGGGGTGCAGCTGTCAATCAGTTTAATTAGACAAAATAGCATCATTTAACTTTACTCATTTCCTTGAAATTAAAAGAACAATGATGCTTTCTCACCATCTCTTTACTCCAAGCTTTGGCGGGATCTATTTGTAGTTTTTTTCTTTGCTCGGTCTTGAGTTTGTCTTCCCGGTTACAATTTATTATCAAACAGAAAACAATTAACCTATGGAAAAGATGTAATACCGCAAACATTGGGTGCAAAAACATGTACACCATATCCGGATTTCGCCAATAAATGTCTCTTCAATGATGTTAAGAATCGAAACGGTATTTGATAGGCCATATATAATTTACATCAATTTAGGATTGACTCTTGTATTTTGAAAGAGAGTCGAAATAGGAATAACGGATCATATAAAACCGAAGGCAAATATAATTCAAGCCCAAACTAAAAAATATAAACCAGTCTTAATTGATAACAACGCTCAAACTTATGATTGCGTTTGATAAAAACTGCAATTTTTATACGCGTGCATGCAAAACAAATTTATAAATAGAGGGGTCTAAATACAGCACAGACAACATTTTCCAAAAAAACAAACAAGTGAAAAAGCATATTTCAACAAAACGCATTTGACTAACAGGTCAAACCACGGATAATAAATATACATACATATATATATATATAACAGGTCGAACAACAGATAATATATATATATAAGAACCAAAAATTTGCGAAAGCAAATTTACAGATCTAACATTGTTGGGTTGATGTTTAGACGAGTTGTATATATATATATATATATAGTGTCTAAAAATAGCAACAATCAACATTCAATCTATCTAGGTGTGGATCAGTTTGTAAATAAACTGATGCAGTTACTAAATTAAATTATATAAGTGTCTAAGAATGTAACTTTAACACACTAATGAGTGTTATAAAATTAGTTGTTATATTTTATATATTATTCACGCAATATTTCGCTAAACAAATTAGCTTCATCGGGCGTGTGCATCTATCTAGGTGAAATCGGATGCATGACAAAAAAATATCTTTGTAGCTTGACGTCAAGCTACAAAGATATTTTTTTGTCATGCATCCGATTTCACCTAGATAGATGCACACGCCCGATGAAGCTAATTTGTTTAGCGAAATATTGCGTGAATAATATATAAAATATAACAACTAATTTTATAACACTCATTAGTGTGTTAAAGTTACATTCTTAGACACTTATATATATATATATATATATATATATATATATATATATATATATATATATATATATATAAGCTGGCAGTCAGCAGGGTTAAAGAACATCAGTTGTTCGACCTGTTAGTCAAATGCGTTTTGTTTAAATATTCTTTTTCACTTTTTTGGTTTTTTGGAAAATGTTGTTTGTGCTGTTTTTAGACCCTTCTACAACGAAATTTGTTTTACATGCACACGTATAAAAATTGCGGTTTTTATCCAACGCAATCATAGGTTTGAGCGTAGATTTCATTTTAGACTCGTTTATATTTTTTCGTTTGGGCTTGTATCATATTTTCCCTCCATTTTATATGATCCGTTCATCCTATATTGACTCTTAAAATTCAAGAGTCTATCTAAAAATGAGGGTACTTTTTATATAGCCTTCCAAATATTGTTTTGATCCCTAACATCACTAAAGAAACATTTATTGTCGAAATCCAGATCTGGTGTACTAAAAACATATTGACACCGTATCTTTGTGGCATAACATCGTGGCCAAAAGGTAATTTTTTTCTTTCTGTTTAGTATTAAATTTATATTAAGATCCATTTTGTTACATCTTGTGATCAATTTAATTTGGCAATCGCCAATGGCAGTCAGAAGGGTTAAAGTACATCAGTTGTTCGACCTGTTAGTCAAATGCGTTTTGTTTAAATTTATACTTTTTCACTTTTTTGGTCTTTTGGGAAATGTTGTTTGTGCTGTTTTTAGACCCTTCTGCAACGAAATTTGTTTTACATGCACACGTATAAAAATTGCGGTTTTTATCCAACGCAATCATAGGTTTGAACGTAGTTTTCAATTTAGACTCGTTTGTATTTTTTCGTTTGGGCTTGTATTATATTTTCCCTCCGGTTTATATGATCCGTTCATCCTATATTGACTCTTAAAATTCAAGAGTCTATCTAAAAATGAGGGTACTTTTTATATGGCCATCCAAATACCTTTTCGATCCCTAACATCACTGAAGAGACATTTATTGTCGAAATCCGGATCTTGTGTACTAAAAAAATATTGACACCGTATGTTTGTGGCATAACATCGTGGCCACAAGTTAAATTGTTTTTTCTGTTTAGTATTAAATTTATATTGAGATCCATTTCGTTACATCTTGTGATCAATTATATTTGGCAATCGCCAATGGCAGTCAGCAGGGTTAAAAAACATCAGTTGTTCGACCCGTTAGTCAAATGCGTTTTGTTTAATTATACTTTTTCACTTTTTTGGTCTTTTAGGAAATGTTTTTTGTGCTGTAGTTAGACCCTCCTACAACGAAATTTGTTTTACATGCACAAGCATAAAAATTGCGGTTTTTATCCAACGCAATCATAGGTTTGAACGTAGTTTTAAATTTAGACTTGTATATATATATACGAGTCTAAATTGAAAACTACGTTCAAACCTATGATTGCGTTGGATAAAAACCGCAATTTTTATCTATATATATATACATCTTCCTATGTATAAGTCTAATTTAAAAACAACAACCTAGGTGGAAAAATGGAAGTTGTTTTCTTGTTCATTCCACCGAACTCACAAATTCGCAAACTAACAAACTCATTTATTCAATGCACATCCACACATTGTGCTCGCGATCTTATATTTCAAAATGCAGTCAGGGTACATGAAATTAAATGCATATGGAAGGTGATTAATTAGCGTTTAAAAGCCACTTTCAGTACTTTTGTGCTATTTCGTGACATTTTGTTTTCGCGAAGGAAGCCGGAGAGAACCAGCAACGTGGGAAGGGAAACTGACAATCCGAGCTAGTCAATTACAATTTGAGCTGAGTTTACCTGCCACATGCGGGATTCGAACTCACAAACTCAATGTCGACAAGCTAGTGAAACAGTAGTAAGAATTCTTATACCACTGAGGTCGCTGTAAATTGATGAAATGAATGATTCACAAAAATAATTAGTTAAATCAAAACAAGTAAGGCAACATAAAATATTTAACGAAATTCAAGTAGTATTACCCCTAACTCCCCTGAAAAACATTTCCAATAAGAAATCATTGTTCGATAGCGAAGAGAAAAAAGTCAAATATTTCAGTTACCGCAATTGTGCGAAAATAGTTTTATATATATATATCAACTTACACTTGCAAGGCACTGCTGATAATACATTGAAGAAGATTAGAACGCATACATGAAAATAAATAACATCCATGTTTCTTATTGCAATAATTTTCAAAAATGATTATTTATGCACATATTTTTCTTAAAACCCATTTAAATCTACCGATAACTTTTTGAGATTCAGTTGAATTTATGCAATACACGGAAATGCCATATTGGAGATCATATTGTTCAAATCACGCATCTTATTTTCCAGATAAGATAAACAAAGCAATTTAAAATTAATGTAGTCAAGCATATGTTATTATCGGTATATGTGTACTTGTTTGATGGAGTGGAATTAACAATGTTACAACTCAAGGGTACTGCAATTAATTCCTGTTATAGATGTAAAAATAGAATTATTTGGAAACAATCAATCATTTATTTCAGAGGTTTGCATTCGTTGTTCTTTGTAATTGATACATATGTACCATCTCCATAAGGCGTGTTATTCTTATAAATGTAATAGGTATACAAAGGATTTAAACTGTTAAACGATACTATATTATGAATAAACGAATATCAGAAATAGAATTGTTAAAGTAAAATTTCTAACTCTTCCAGATATTGTAAAGCAGTTGCATACATTTGTAGGAACAGAAGAATACTCTTTATGATTGCACATGCTATATAGTGGGACATAATCTCGAGAAAGTAAAGATTTGTAATTTCTCCATGTTCCCCTTTCCATAAATGGCGTATAATGTTTGTTCCAAGAGGACTGTTGCACCACTGTGTTATATTTGCTGAGGTTTGGAATAATTCCAGTCATGTTTTGTCCTGCCACATTCCGAGTGTTCTCAATCTATTGGGTATTTTTTCCGTTATTTTTTATACACAAGTTATACCTTTTATGTTCTTTTTTTTAATTGCAATAAACTGCTAAGGATGCAGATTTTTAATAAGTGTTAATTTCATTTTCTAGCACTGGGTCCTTGACCACACGGTCAGGTACTCAAATGAGTTATAACATGTCATTTTTTGTTGTTGGAAAATTTTGAAACTATTATGAAACAAAAGTTCCAAGGTCCTCAGATAAAGGTGACCTTTAATGAATTGGGTTGTTATGTTTATGTCCCTTTTGGTCATTAAAGTGTTGACGTGTTACGATACTTGGTTTAAAAAATTTTGGGTTTTATCGTTCCTGATGAAGATTACTGCAGAAAAGCGCTTCGGTGGCATCCAATTTATATTTTGTGACATGTTGCTTTTACGTTTGCCTTTTCGTCTCAATTGTTTATATGCATGAGGTACATAGTAAATTGAGATTTGCAAGATATTATTTTCTAACACAATTAAACCAGTATATCTTGACAAACCACTATTTTCAATAACGTAATCTTTTGAGATTTAAAATTATAAATGTTGATGCATTGCGTTTCTCTCTGTTAGTAATATTTAATTTTGAGGAGATTGGTCGTACGCATTTACGGAAATTTACAAGAATATGCAGTTTTCCATCTAATAACATATATTACGTTATGATGATATAGTTTCAATCTGAAGAACGTATCTTTTAATCATGTCAAAATGTATCCAGCCTTAATGTCGTTATACTTTAAAAGACCATTGGATCGTTTTAAATCCGGATGTGTCAATCTGACAAATCAATTCAATTTGAACTATTCTTAAAACTCCATTCAATGATGACTATTCTTAAACATGCCATACTTTAATCTTAGATTAATCGATCAAACAATAGGGATTTTAAAATTTAAATGACAGATATTTTAATTTTTGCCAACTGTTTATGTTATATTTCATGAAATAGCGTTTAAATAGTTCTATGAATGTTACAAATATAAAGGCCTACATAACCACTCAATGAAATGTGGTAGGTAGAATATCTTCTACTAATTGAATGTTTAATAGATGCTTAATTTAACTTGAAATTATTCCAAAATTTAAAAAGCCAAACATAACCTTAACTTTGTGAAAAGTATATGGACGGATTAAACATTTTTAAACATAATTTTGTTTTGGAATAATCTAGAAATTGACAATGAGGGTCGATTGAAAACAAAACTTTACGACAAAAAAGATTATTTCAGCTTTCCAGTTCTGCACTTTCCATTTCTAAGTAGCAACATTCCAACAGAACCTGCATCCGGTGTATATATCTTCCAATTGATACGATATTCCCGTGCTTGCATTTCCTATCATGATTTTCTTGATAGAGGGTTGTGGCAACTTGTTGCTCACAAGGAAGCTATTAAATCAAGTTCCAAATGGGGAAGTTGAAATCATCTCTTCGTAAATTTTACGGACGTCATCACGAGTTGGTTGACCGTTATGGAATAACCGTTTCACTGATATCTGATATTTTCCTTACGTCGTAACTACAATCCCCTTCCCTTTCATGAATGTGACATACCGAATTAGACTATTTACCATGATTTCTAATAATATAATCAACACGACGGTTGCCACATGTGGAGCAGGATCTCCTTACCCTTCCGGAGCACCTGAGATCACCCCTATTTTTGGTAGGGTTCGTGTTATTTATTCTTTAGTTTTCTATGTTGTGTCATGTGTACTATTGTTTGTCTGTTTGTTCTTTTCATTTTTAGCCATGGCGTTTTCAGTTTATTTTCGATTTATGATACCCTCTGGTATCTTTTGTCCCTCTTCTATATACATTTATTGTGGGAACTATTAAGTATTTATATAATTGACTAACATTCAAATTTATCTTCTCTGAACTGACTATTTCTTTTACAATTCACTTCATGGAAATAAACGCTGACAAACCCTTAAAACTATATTATCCATGTTGTGCTGTTAGAGAACATGTATTAAGAACCATATATGCGTTATCGTCAATAAGATTGCGATCAATTAGGAGTGTGGGGTGGCATGTACTATAAAGGAAGAAGAAGTGCAGCTCTAATCAATGGGTAAAGTTGATCTACTGTACAATGACAAATTGTGCAATTCTTGCTACACCCATAACATAAAATTGCCTTAAGAGATATCTTTGAAGCACAGTCTTTTTGGAACTTAATCACACAATTTAATTCTTTTATCGTGAAATTTCTTTTCTATACTGTTTCCCATCTCTTCACTTTAGTTTTGACCGCTAAACTGTACAGTTTTGCTCATACAATTGATAAATAAAATGTACTCACACGTTGAGAGTTTATACTTTTAGGCTAAGTAATGAATTATTTGTTAAAAGGAAATGATTTATTGTGAACTTCAAATAGGCCAAGGTAAGATAAAGATTTGTACAAGTTTATGGCTGAGATCAGGCAGAGATACGACACGAAAAGTGAAAAAGTCGGATTACTATCCTGATCAATTATCTGGAATGTCCTATCGTTGTCTGAACGCAGTCGTATAAGTTCGTAACAGATTCCTTCGGATCGGGAAGGGTCCGAATAGTTCGGCGAAGTACCCCGACAGTTATGTGCGTCCCGTAATGCGGGGTTCACACATTGCCGATTATTGCTCCCGTGTCTAGTCGGATTACACGCGTGACTATGTCGTGACAGATTCTTATGTGTCAAATAAAATTTCTAACAATGTTCAGTGTTTTCTGGACGGTGTCCGGTGGAACGGGAATAATCTAGAGAAATTTGTCATTGCTGTTTTTCAGCCGATTGAGTCCAGATTGCATCCATATCTTGTCGATTGTGAAACGTCTTAGCCGAAACCGTTCCGGAACAGTCCTTTTACATGTATTAATACGAAATTCGTCAATGATACCCACGTTAGAGTGGCGACAATTACAGAATACAATACGACTAAGACCAGACAAAGCCGTTTGCAATACGATAGAGCGAACCGTGATTGGAATATGTTCCGACAGTACATGATCATTCCGAGTATACCAACAGTTTTCGAACGGATAACGTCCGTCAGCGTCGGTTCACTGTCTGGTCACTGTCAGACTCTGATCTCTGTCGGATTTCATTTGGTAGAATTGGGACGCAGTCGTCACAGACTCGGTCGAATTTTACCATGCGAAAGATACAAATCGGATTAGAAGCAGATTGAGAACGGGATTATCGGGATAAATTAACTTGGAAACGGTTGACCATCGACGCTCTCTGAACAATATCTGATTGTTGTCGTTATTAAATTTTTTTTTTTTAAATTTTAATTAAAGTTTGAATTTCCATCAACGATTCACAGGATCTTGATCAGACTTTTGACATATTTTTATCGGAAATGGGCCCTGTCAAGGACGGCAGTAACAATCGTGAATGAGTGACCCCATTTTAACTAATAATATCTATTACTTTAACAATCATCTATTAGTGTATTGCCTTCCCATCTAGAGTATGAAGCACCATACTAAAAACAATACAAGCCTTCTCATGAAAATCATTCATCCGTAATGCATAATAATAAACTTTTAAAAATATTCTGATACCATGCAAAAATCAAATTTAAATGAGAGCAAACTAAGATGAACTACAAACAAATGTTCATCGGCTTATTGTTAATCCTTATAAATAAATAAATAAATAAACAATATAAATAAATAAGCTTTATTTAGAGTCGACAAGGTATACAAACAGAGACATCAAAAGCTCTAATGAGCTTTTAATGAGCGACATTATGAGTATTTGGACCATGGTCACGATCATATGCGTATACTCATATGGTCCGACGCGCATGTTCGGACCATATTAGTATATACTCGTTTGGTTATTAACGGGCCGGACCATATGAGTATTTGGACCATATATGTATTTTTTCAAATATGCATTAGTTTCAATAGTACAATAAACGTTATCTTAAAACTAATGATGGTTACAGAAAAATGTATTAATTTTATAATTCAAAGGCTACATTAACATTTAAGATAGATGTCACAGTCAGTTGATCTTAGTTTTCATCGCTAGTTGTTTTCTAGCATGTCTGCTTAGGATGATATTTACTTCCACATGGTGCCATAGCCTTTCTCCGTTTGCACGTCTTGGTTATTCGCGAACCTTTTCAGTTAAAATTTTTGCTTGCTTTTAACTGCAGTTCACGATATTCACAGAAATAATTTAATTAAATATGGTCCTTGCCGGTGATGTCAACGTGGTAAATCACCAGATGCCCTGTCAACCACCGGTATACGTAATGTAACAGCACTTCCTTTTACAATATGTGCATTTGATTTTGACATCTTCTGATTGTACTTACAAATAATGAGTAAAATTAACTGTGTGAAACTGCTTATTTTTATGTAGTGAGTCTTTTTTTTTATTAATAAAAAATAGCCTTTCAACATGGTCAAGACGTCATAATTATTTGGCTTAGATGACCATTTGATAATTTGGGGGGGGGGGGGGGGGGGGGCAGAAGTAATATTTTCCAAATTGAATATTCATTTTCATCTGTTATGCCTATTTTATTCAGTGGACATGTGGATATGATATTCATTTTCAAAATCATCCTCCCCAAAAAATCAAAGAATAATCCCCTTTCCTTTCAACTGTATACCTATATTCACTACTTCTGTACTCAGATATAATCCTCTTGCACACTGTTTTTGTTGCTCTCAAGAACATATTTAACTATATTAAGTTTAGCTTCTACAGACCCCTTATCTGGGATCTGGGAAATGTCGTACTATAGTGAGAATTTCTTCTTACAATCGATAGGGATTTTTGTTTGGGGGTCAAAGTTTTGAAGCTATGTGTTAAGGGGAAGGGGTCATGATGTGGTGAAAAAATTGAAAATACCCTTCAGCTGATAAACAATGACCGTTCCTTAAGTTTAGCTTCTAGATACCCCTCTACTTAGTGAGAATTTCTCCTCGCGTAAGGTTCCAGTTCTCATTATTAAATCCGACTGAAAACATTAGCATTCCGAACTGGAGTCCTGGCCTTCACCTGTTAAATCTGACAGTCAAGAGACAGGTTATTCCACTGGTCCACTGAGAACAAATTTCACTGACGGCTAGAAATGTTTGCATATATACTAACTGCTTACCTTTTCTTGGATGCAAAATATCCAAAAGAAATGATAAATTCAGCTGGCGATATACGAGGACCTAATTTTGGGAGAAAATATAAAATAGAGTACTCTACCAAAATTTCATGGAACTGAATTTCCGGATTATATAAAATCGAACGTTTTGGAAAATCTCTCAGGTTTCCCACAAAAAACCAAGGTGTCAAGTTAAGAATTTTGAAACAAAATGATCATTTCAGCGATACAGGCCTAATTTATATGTATGTTTATGTGTTTCGTGTCAACCCTATAACAAATTAAAAGTTTTCAAATAATACACTTCCGCCCGCCATGATCCAGTAGATATATATTTTTTATAAGTGTAGTTAAATATGCTCAAATGATCATTTTAATAACGTGACAATTAGAGAGGTCATACGTTATGAAGAGTTTAAAAGTGTTTAAAGTAAAAGTGTTATTTACCCCGACCATATGAGTATAATATATCAATATGGTCATGACCAAACGCGTATGGTCCAAATACTCATATGGTCCGGAACAGATATATTTGGTGAAAGATCTCAATATTTAAAAAAAATTAAAGTATGGTCACCCTACTTCTTACGTATGGGACTATGACTCATGCTTAGTATTATCTTGTTCGCTTTCCATAATATTAATACACGATCTAATCCATCAGGAAGGAACAATACATATGATGTTTCCTATTATAACAGTGCAACGCTAAATGTATTTTAAAGAACTACCGCAAAATAGGTACCGTGTTGCAAAAGGTACCAATATAAAATGCAAACTACAATGTTTAAAAAGCGGTGTAGTTATTTCCTAAAAAAATAAGTTTTAAAAAGAACACGCTCAACCACAAACAATATGAATGTGAAGTATGTTTTAGACTTAAACTCATACAGAAATATATGTTTTAGACCTAAACTCATACAGAAATATATGACCATAAGGGACCTTAAAGTTCCTCAAAGTCACCTAATGTCAAAATGGCATGAGTGAGTTTACACTGAGTGTATTGATGATTTCTGAGATTATCAACGTAAAATATTGTAAAATATCATGTGAGTACCAACGCGTTGGCTACCTAGTTCATAATATCATTAGGAACTAACATTAAAAAAGGAACCCGGTGATATAACTACCTTTATAATGTCGTTTGTCCGAAGCATAAGATAGATGAGATTACTAGATTAAACATCGTTTCTGAAGATTTTATTTCAAATTTTTACCCTTTGTTGTATTGTGTTCACTTTTCTTTTTAACCAACAAAATAAAGCATATTTCACAGAAAATGTGATACATTGACAATGACCACTATAAACAAGTAGTGGTACAATAGAAGGGAACCATACACTAAATTTTAAATATTGTAACACTATGTACATATTGCAAATAAAAATAAACATGGTTTTTTTTAAGAATCAAGAAAATATTTAAGAATAGACTTACACTATCACAGTTACATTTTTTGTGGGCAAAAGCCACACTTTGTTTGTAAAATCAGTGCTGTTTCAAGCTTATTTTGTTATTTATTTGGCGGCAAACCCAAACAAAACTGACAAACAGATTTTATCACAAAAAGAAAAACAACACTTGTTCGTGCCTTTAGGAAAAATTCCATTGTAAAAAATATGCTTGCAGCCGATGTTACTAACAAAAACAATATTATTATATCTTTTTTCACACTTTTTATTCGACACCTCTGTACGTTAAATTACAATATAAACAACACATATAAAAATAATGTATATATAGGTAGAAATGTTATATTGATTAAGTCATCTGTTGAGATATTTTAAAAAGAAAAAAAATATCCACAACTCTTCATTCAATTAAAAAGAAATAAACAACCATTTTCAAAGAGATTTCCAAGCCCGGGAATATTGTATCAATTGGCAATTGTTTTAATGGCAATTTTAGTATCTGATAGAATCTTGCTATATAGAAATGGAAAGTTCACAATTGGGAAGATGAAATCATCTCTATTGTCGTAAAGTTTTGTTTTTGACCGACAATGATTGTCAATTTCTAGATGCAAACAAAGAGGCAGACTTAACTGTATATGTTGTATCTTTTAACTGCAGTTCGATGGGATAGATGCATTCAACATAGTCACGAATCTTTGAATTTTTTAGTGAGAAACATCATCTATGTAGCGGAAAGTAAAGTTAAAGGATATTGCTAGTTGCTAACTTTTTATCTTTCTTCCAAAAAAGTTCCTGTATGAAGTCAGTCTCATAATAATATAGAAACAAGTCGGCAAGACGAAGGGCACAATTGGTTCCCATTAGAATTCCGACAGCCTGTTGAAAAAACACGTCCCCCAAAACAAATATGTTGTCAATCAAAGTATCCATTAAAGAGTAATTGGTGCTACGCATATGAATCAATTTCGAATGCTTACTTTTTTAATATCATTTGCCATATGTATGTTCTCGCAGGCTTAAATAACCCCCTTTTCACTACTTACGCATTAAATGTAAATACGTCACCAGTAGTTTGAGAGAGAAAAAAAGATAATCTAGCAATAAACATAAACAGATAACAACTGCAAATAGAATTGAAGACAAACCGAATAAATTATTATAGGGTTTGGTAACAACCTGTAAGAATAAGTGAATTCGAAGAAATTCTCAGGAAAAACGGTTCATTCATTTATGAGAATTTCAAAAAACGTCAACATTGTGAAATAGTTTCCCATTTGGTAGAAGATCTACCCTACACACAAAATTCTAAAAATAAAATTAGTTTCTTATGCCTGTCTTGTGTAACTGTTCGTTTCCTAATTTGAATTCCTAAATACTAAATGTGGCGACTTCTTGTTCCAGGTTCAAATATTTTCCGATTTAATACGTCTTTCGATAAGGTGACAGTGTTTTGTCTACAAGCTCTTAGACATAATTTTGTCATGTGAGCGTGACGTCATCAACTGTTTTCATGATTTACTCCGACTTAAAATGGATAGTTAGACTTAAAGGAAAAAGTAAAATCACAAAAATACTGAACCCAGAGGAAAATCTAATCGGAAAGTCCATAATCACATGGCAAAATCAAATGACAAAACACATAAAACACGAATGGAAAAGAACTGCTATATTCCTGACTTTGTACAAGCATTTTCAAATGTAGAAAATGGTGGATAAAACCTGGTTTTATAGCGCTAAATCTCTCACTTTGATGACAGTCTCATTAAATTCCGTTAGATTTACAATGATGCGTGAACTAAACAGACATAATAAATAAAATAGTTAAAATATGGGTACAGCAGTCATCATCGTGTAACAATTTTAAAAGGAACAATTTAACAGAACACAAAAACATCTATATAAAAACACATTCATTGATTCGCGTGTCTGACGTCAGAAAAATTAATACGTCACATATATTGGTCGTTTAATGTATATACAAACAATTTTAAAATTTCACATGGGCAATGTTAGTATACAGGGTTAAAAAATCAAAAGTCTGTAAGGAATGATTGTAATAATTTTTCTATCTATTCGAAATAACATAAACAAATTGGTGCACACACTAAAATAACCCGCTACGCAGATTATTCCGTGTACACCACATTTTTTATGTTATTTCTTCACAGACTAAAAAAAAAAATAATTCCTTAGTTAACTTTTCATCCTATTGGTAGTTGATGTGTGCAAGTTATTTTTGTGTATTTGACTTTCAGAACATGTTGAACTAAACCTCGTTTAAATCAAACGCAGTCTTTGTTTGTCCCTGAACAAGCTACTTTAATAATGCGTTTGTTATCGTTGTTTGTCTTTGTTTGTACGTTTATTTGAAAGGAGTTGAGTGTTGTTGGTTGATGTATTTTATTATACTGTCAAGTATGTTTTGTATGTTTTCCATGTTAGTTTGTTATTGAGTTGGTATAAAGAAAACAATCCTTATTTAAAGATAGATTACTTCCTTAATATATATTACAGGATTTCATTTGAGCGAGAGAGAAAAAAAAAGACAATAGAATGAAAACGTTAAGAAAAATAAAAAAAAACCCAAACTTAAGAAACGAAAGCTGTATAACTAAATATCTCACACATTATGGTAAACTGTTGGGCAGTGTGTCCTTCGTCTACAAATGTTAAAGGTAAATATACACTCAAGTATTGCTCCATTGCAAAATAACTTGAATCAAGGTTATCTTTAATAATTTGTCAACAGATTTGGCAAATAGCCTTCAATAATAATGTTGATGAAAAGAAGGGGCATAAGGCTTTACAATTCGACTCAAAATTTCAAATTTTATTTATAACAAATACTAAAACGTCTATCTTAATAACAAAAGTTCCAAAAGAAACAGTTTACAATGTATAAACATGTGATAATATATAAACATTTCGTGTGTATTTCGGAATGAACACGATCTAAGTTCCCATCGAGATGATCTCCGAAGAATTCCGAAGCGCATACGAACCTGATTAAAAATATACTTTAAAATATAGATGCACAGACAAGAGTAAAATCACAAAAATACTGAACTCCGAGGAAATTTCAATCGGAAAGTCCCAAATCAAATGGCAAAATCAAGTGACAAAACACATCAAACGTATGGACAACAACTGTCATATTCCTGACTTGGTACAGGCATTTTCAAATGTAGAAAATGGCGGATTAAACCGGGTTTTATAACGCTAAACCCTCACTTGTATGACAGTCGCATCAAATTCCGTTATATTTACAACGATTCGTGAACAAAACAGACACAATAAATATGGGTACAGCTGTCATTACTGTGTTACATAATTTGGCGGGGTTATACATGTTTACTGGCGCACCAAAGCATCCCCTAACCTTTGACAGTGGTTAAAATGTTAAATATAAAAACCAAACTATAAAAATCAGTTCAAAAAGGATAAACTCATCCCATTGTTACAAAGAAGAGAGAAAAACTGAAACAAACACAAACCGGACATGGCAGGGTATATACATCCAAACAACAAAATAAGACACTAAGTACACATACGAAAGTACTCGGATTACTGACAGGTATTTCAAAGCCAATAACAACTAATATAAAAACATCTATTTAACATTTGAATGTCGATCAATACATATCTAACATTCAATGGATTTAGTGTAAAACAACAGATAGTCAAAAACAAACATGACCTTGAGTAATGTCAAACTGTAGGCATCGACAGACTGCATATTTATATCACCCAGTCCCACTACACCACGATCGCACCACGCTCACCGTGATCTAAAATAAATTCAGATCGTGTTGAGCTCGAAGTATGAGCGGCATGAAAATGTTAATTTTCGTTTCAATCGCGTTGCTACTACATCCTCATTGCGCTTCTACACCGATCCCGCTACGATAATACCGCGTCTTCACCACGCTTATTCTGCGATCTCACTACGATTAACGCGATCTTTCTACGCTAATCACGTCATCACTACGACCATACCACTATTTATCCGATTGCAACACGATCTTAACACGCTTCTACTGCGATTATAGTACGATCTTACCACGACCATACTACGATCATTACACGTTCATACCGAGTTATTAATACGCTCCCACCAATAACGTCAATGTCGTATTCCATATAAATACTGTATAATTCCTTCTATTTTTCATTAATACGTAGAGTTTCTCGGAAACAACGTCATGCTACCGAAATATACTTAAAGGTAAGAGTAGAGGTAGAGGCAGACGGTTGAGATCTGATAGTAATGAATATTGATCCAGAAGATATATATCGGACTGACCAAGCCAACCTGAATCGCAACTTATTTCTGGTCCATCAGTTCAAATGACGATGTTTAAGTGAACGATAGCAGGGATGACACAGATGTGTGAAGAATGAGTGAGCCGTTGACGATAAAGGACAAGAGGTCAAAACAACATACAGACAAACAAAAACTGGAGAGCTTTTATAATTTTTTTATATGACAATGACAATGAGCAAGATGATCGTAGTATGAACGTAAGAACGACGTGATGAGGACGGCATTGGCGTACTTAATTCGTACTATGGTCTTGAACAGCGTGGTATAAGCGTTGTATAAACGTGGTATAGTCGTCATGGAAGCGTGTCTGGGTCGCGGTTAGAACGTTATGGTCGTCATGAGGTCCCTGAATAGAATCGCGCTTTCGCTACGATGATACAGCGACCTTTGCGATCTTACTACGACCTTACTGCGCTCTCGTTACGCTTCTACTACACCTGATTTCGCCACGACCGCACAACGATTGTTTTGAACATTTTCAAATTTGGCCACGTTTATCACTATCATAAATACCTCACAACGACCGTACTACGACCTTACCGCGATCTGCACGATCGCACTACGATCTACAAAATTTTCACTTTTTTCACATATCGTAGTGCGATCGTGGCCTTGTGGGACTGCGGTATTAGTTTTTTTTTAATTGAGAACAAAATCAATGTTTATACAAATAAAATCAATATTCAATGATCAAATTAAAGGGATGAACTGGTAACCGGTTTGGGGTTTATCAATGGTTTCTATACGTTTACCAGGATCGGGTCTTAATTTCTCGTCAATTCAATTTAAGAATTAGTATGTACTAACCTGTTTATAATTAGCTATTACAGCAACATCCAAGCTTCCAAACCAAATATTTGCACTTATATACGTGTAGTAAAGGGTCTAAGTAACTTGAGCTAACGAAATCCCTGCCTTCTTAATTACCAGTATTATAGATTACATTCATTGAAATCCAAAATGTCACTACAGACACGGTTAAGGAGAACAAGTCGTGTAATATAAACACTGTGCGATAAAGCAAAAGTAGCATCACCTTCCAAAAAAAAACATTCGTAACACTCTTGATGAAGTGGTGGAATCTATATTTTCATAATGCCACGTTTAAAGACGAGTGAACTCCCCCTCTTTTCCCCACAGAAAAGGCATAGCTAGATTGTTTGATAATGACCCTTTAAGACAACATTGAAATTGAGCCATGATTACTGCACGATTATTTAAAACAATCAGCTAGCTGACTATGATGATTAGAAACAAATAATTTATCGAATGGTATTGTAAGAGAACTTGTAATGTGCAATGCGCTAAACAAACAGACTGAAAATGACATACACAATGATCTATACAATTGCATGGCAGTTGTTTGTTAAACCAAACCGTTATTTTGTTTATTTGAATAGCATTTAAATAACATTATGGAACGGAATTATCTACAAAAACAAAGACAAACAAAAAACACTGTATAAAAAATGTATAGCTACAAACAACTATGAATAACATGCAAGTTAAAATCATGCTAAATGACAGCAGATATTGTCATTAAAAAGTAATAAATTTTAAAAGCCCGATGTATTTTAGTATTTTATAATAATGTTAAAGCCGATGTTTCCCGGAGGACCATGAACGCTTTTGTGTTATCTGTTTCATTTCTGTGGATTAATTGTGTATAACATGTTGAACTAGTAGAACGCTAGAGGTATTCATCTCCCCATGCATATATCTTGCCCCTGGTGTATTTAGCTTTATTTTTTGTTTTGTCTTTTACCCTTTAACATTGTTTAATTTGAGCGCCACTGATGAGTCTAAAATACCAAAATAGAAACCTTTCATATGTGATGAGTTTTAATTTTACTATCGAGTTCACAGTCCTTTTAAAACTTCCCTTTATGTATTATTGTACAAAAAAAACCTGACCACTGTATGCAAGTTTGGAAATAAAATTTCTTATTACGTCTCTCTTGATAAAAAAAAGTCTATAACATCTTTAAATTCAGTGAAGGATTGGTCGTAAATTTAGATACATCGCTGTGATTCATTTCTGTTTATACAAAACATATTTGATTTTGTTTTGAAACGAGGAATACACCACGGTTATCACAACCAGTTCCGATTTTGTTTTTTTGCAGATACGGTTATTATTTAGGTAAACAGATTCATTTGAAATGGTATTGAAAGAGTGATATCCCTTTATGAATGGTCTGTGAGGTTTTTTAGCAGCAGAAAATGACTTAAACTCTTAGTTTTGGATGAATATGGTTTTAAAACATTTTTGCGGAGTATATGCATACTAGATTTTGATTGTGTGTCGTATTTGACATTCTGAATTCAACTTACTGAAATATATCGAGGAACAATTAGCCATACATTCTTTATACCAAATGTTTCATCATGATTAATAACGTTAACGTAACATTTTAAGTGAATTAAATAAATAAATTGGTTTAAACAAGGTTATATCTATAAACATTACATTAAATTGTGTCTCTTAAAAATGTTGATTCCAAAGGCATGTTGGAAGTAAATAGTATAATAGGTTATATAATTTCATTGATGTAGAACAACACACATTTCATAAAAGACGCCCGATACGAATTTAAAGATAATTATATTGGTACACATTTGCTTAAATTTATTCTTGTAGTTCCGACCCTGTCAACAGATGTTACATGAATGAATTAACTTTCCAAATGGGGCTAGGTATCTCGATATTTTGAAATTTGTTCCATTCTATAAAACTTAGTCCGCATTTACTTGAGCTTATAGGCTAACAATAACCTCACACGGTGTGTTCGTTGTTAACTGAACGATTAATCAACGATGAATTAAAGATCTTTTCCCAACAAATATACCAATATCGAGGCACTGTCAACTCAGTTAATGATACCATCGGATAGTAACAATGCACTAGCATTTTTTCATTCATACATTATTTTACAGGTATTTGGATATAATGTCCATTTATCATCGATTGAAAACAAAACTTTACGACAAAAGAAATGATTTTAGCTTTCCAATTGTGAACTTTCCATTTCTAAGTAGCAACATTCCAGCAGCACCTGCAAACTTTGTATATATCTCCCAATTGATATGCTATTCCCGTGCTTGCATTTCATATCATTATTTTTTTTTGATAGAGGGTTGTTGCTCACAAGGAAACTATTAAATCAAGAGTTCCCAATGTGAAGGTAAAATCATCTCTTCGTAAATTTTACGGACGCCATCACGAGTTGGTTGACCGTTATGGAAAAACCGTTTCACAAATGATATCGTATATGTTCCTCACGTCGTAACTGCAATCCACTTCTCTTTCATAAATGTGACCTACCGAATTAGACTATTTACCGAATTTGTTATCTCATAAGCAACACATCGGGTGCCACATGTGGAGCAGGATCTGCTTACCCTTCCGGAGCACTTGAGATCACCCCTAGTTTTTGGTGGGGTTCGTGTTGTATATTCTTTAGTTTTATAGGTTGTGGCATGTGTACTATTGTTTTTCTGTTTGTATTTTTTTCATTTTTAGCCATGGCGTTGTCAGTTTACTTTTGATTTATAAGTTTTACTGTGCCTCTGGTATCTTTTGTCCCTCTTTTGTCAAATTTTAGGGATTTGTATTTTGGTATCACGAATTCAGGTATGAATTAATTGTGCCTCTATCCCAATTAAATTTCGATTACGAAACGCTCTGTTAGTAAAATTAGTTTTGTTTCATAAGTTTATTTTGTAATATTTTGCTGGGAAACTAAAATCATACCTACGTAAAGTTTTCACCGCAATAAGGACATGAGAACTTACATCATGCTTTAAGATAAAGCAAGCAGAGAAACATACATTATTTGAAGCTTCTGTTTTACAAAATTGTTAAAATGTTAACTTTTAGCTATTTATTGGAAAGAAGAATACTTCTGCTACAGAAATCTGGGCTGTTTTTGACAAAACAATGCACGTATATCGGGTACTATCATCATTAAGTCATGCAAAATTACTGAAATCTTAACAATTTTAGCAGTTGAGTTAAATTTTAGACGGTTTTCGTATCTCAGGAATGTATAGATAATTTACAGTTATGAATAAAATTTGCCTTCTTCACAAGTATGTTTCGATTAGGAAACAGTCACACTTTGCCAGTTAAAACAGTTATCATACTATTTTCGTATTTTTTGCTTGGAAACTAAAAATCAAACCTACATAAAGTTTTCATCGCAATAAGGGCAACAGCACTTACATCATGCTTTAAGATAAAGCAAGCAAAGAAACATACAGTGTTTGAAGCTTCTGTTTATCACAAAAACACTATTAATGGATTTATCAATTTCGGTTTGGTCACCTTTTCAATCGATTTTTTATGTTTTCAATTACAATATAAACAACTGATATAAGCAATAAATTAAATTTGTTAAACACAAAATCGGAAACTTAAAGAAATTCTGGTTTTTAAGAAAAACGAATTTCTATGACTACTGTAAAATATCATATATATATCAAATACATCAATCAGAATATTATGATATCTGGAAATAAAACCACTCAGTTGTCAGTACTTCAGTATTAACATGATAAATGACAAACCTTTCTAAAATTGTCCACTTTCAAAAATATAAATAAAAACGCAACCTCAGACATAAACCTATTAAGATAATCTATCTATCTCGACTCGATAAATTAAATAATCAAGTAATAATTAAACATCTATTAATATATCTTTCCTTTAATGTGTCTGTTGTTATATCAGTTATAACTGTGTTTATACGAACAGTTAAAACAAAAACAAAAGTAGAAGTTATTGGCCAAGTATGGTTCAGACTTGAAGAGTACAGGTCGGTCGTAAGTGGATAAAACAGTTTCAGACTGTTCGAGTACTAGTCCAGACTTTGTTAAATGGCAAAGATAAGGTTCAAGAACAAATCAGTTTAGTTGGGTATGCTAAGGATTGCGGTTGAGTGATATCAAGCAAAATTCAGACAAATTCGGAATGGTCGAGTAGTAATCAATGCAGTCGAGCACATATAAAGGCCATTTCCGACTTTTACTGGTTTGAAATGGATGTGGTCTGTGTTTTTCTCATTGTTTAAATTGGTCTGTGACAATATAGTTTGTAACCCCTTATACGTCATTTATTCACTGGTAGAGAGTTATCTAACAGGCAATCATACCTCATCTGCTTATTTTATATCAAGCCTTCATTAACAAAGACACGTTTTATCACTTATTGTCACGCACATGATGGTACCCAATACACTTACTGTCCTTCCTGTATAGATGTTAATGAAAAATAAACATGCTTCATGTCTACCATACTTCAAGGTTATCTTAAACATTTAGCTGTCAACAAATTAAGAAAACAGTTTTCAATACGCATGTTGATCAAATCAACATACTGAGTAATAACTTATACTCGGTTATTAACAATAACAACAACACTGTGTCTAAACCACACCGGCAAAATTTGTTCGGACTCGATGGTATCTAACATCCGGCACAATGCCGGAACATTAATAGACAGAAGAAAGCTAGGTTTCTCCTTATTTTCTTTTTTTTTATGATATCGAAGAATATAAACACATACAACTATTTTCTATTGTGATATGCAATATTTTCTACAACCGTTCTATATTAACGGAAAAATAAGTAAAAATGCACGTCTAAATGACGAATTGTGTGAACCTTGCCTCGAAATTGTTTAATTTCTCGTTAAATTGTTCACATTGTACGGAAAGAAAGGTACGAGAAGATAGATACTGACACGGAGATTGCAAAACTTGTTTTTATGAACATCTCAATACTTGTATTTCTGAGTATGGAACGAAAGAAATGGGTCATGTCAAAATAGAACTGGCCGGTTTCGTCAATGTTCAACACCCGGTTTGATCATAGATTTCACAATGCATAACCCGGTTTGGTCAAATAAAAAAAAATCATAATCGCATGCATTATAATTGATAATTTAACTTCAGTGTTATAAAGGAGTTTTGTGACTGGGTCGTTGGAAAACAAGTTCTTTCACAGGACAACGGCTTATTATTTATATGATTAGTCTCAGATTCAAATAAATAATAAGCAAACACTAGAATTCCTTAATGAACACAAATAATTTTAATTGTACTTTGCATTCAAACATTTTTAACAGCAGAATACATATAAATGAAGGTTATAACGCAAATTGAGGTTAAAGCTCTCAAATATGCATTTCTATATGAATTATGGAAAATATGTTTAAACTTGAAATTAGAGTTAAACTTGACGGTCTTAAAAAATCGAAACACACAATTGATATGTGATTTTCTCGTACAATAGGATAGACACCTTTATTAGTAATCTAATCATTCTATATATGTAATCTTTTCTATGATCGTTAAAAGTAAATCTTCTTAAGGATAAACGTTGATGATAAGACAAATGTATATATGCAAGCATAACCGACATGGAAAATGAATGTTGATAGGAAAAAAAGGTTTAACAACTACCATGCATCAAAGATTGGGTCGGGAGGGGGGAGGGTGCAATCTATACGTCTTCTAGATTCGCCACTTATCTTATTAAGTGTATATCGAATTAAAATATTGTAAGAAATAAGAAAACAGGGACACCCGCGAAATCGGATTATGTGAGTTTGATTATGTTTATTATAAAAATTCTCATTGATATTTTAAAGCAGACGACACTAAGTGATTCGAATTCATAGCGTTTTGAACTATTTGTATAAAGCTGCATATGTCAAAAGTTAGATGGTTTGACTGTAACATATACAAGTATGGAACACAGATCTAACGATTTTTTTTCCTATTTGCCATATCTCCATTGTCCTTGCCCTTGACCTCATTTCTATATTATTTTTCCTTCGGCCACAGACCTTCACCATGAATTGTTAGTGCGTACACTTAAATATAAATAATATGTCTTATTTTTTTAATTGAAAAAAAAACACCAGTGAAGTTGTTTTCTATGTCCGATCCGGTTCGTGAAATTTGAAATTTTCAGTTGTTACACATTCGTTTTTTAAATTCAAGAACGGTGTAATTTTGTTTGGAATTCTTGATTGTTTTTAGCTCACTTGACCCAATAGGAAAAGTGAATTTTTGTCATCACTTGGCACCGGTCGACCGTCGTTCATTACCTTTCAAAACAATTTTTTACATAAATGTTCACATCTAAAATTACTAGGCTACATTTAACCAACCATATTTAAAATCATATGTCTTTTTTAATTTTAATTAGGGTAACTAGTTTTAAAAAGTTTACTGTGACCCCGCTTGTCAACCAAGATGGCCTTCATGGCTTAGAAATAAACAAAGGGGGGCATGCAAGTGCATGATGTCAATTATTTAAAAACAGCCGTAGACATAGACAATTCGAAAGGGCCAGATGATTATCTTCAAAATCTTGAGCTCTACCATTTGTCCATTTACTATAAAATTCTCACATTAGTTCTTAAAGGAGTTATTGCATTGCCCTTAAATGACAAATTTGAAGTTCTTTTTATCAATTTCTATCTATTATTTTCAAACATATATATAAAAGTCATATAGCAAAAATGTCGCACCGTAACTTGAGAACAGTTTATCTAGTTTTCATGAACTTTAACAAAGTTATTTCTTGAAATGGTCAAACGATCTGTAAACCTCTTAGTGAAAATCAAATGAAATCTTTTTGAGTTACAGAACTATGTAAGTAAAACAGGAGTGTTGTTTTGTTTAACATGTCGCGCCATATCTTAAAACGATTTATCATTATTGCATCAAACTTTACACACTTCTTAGTAAAATAAATCTCAACTTCTGCATTCTTTTTGGTGATGTTTTAAATTTTGTTTATAAAGCGTTATTTAGGTTTTTTTTGTAAAAAAAAAAGAGGGGGTCACATATTGCGATGTATCTCAAAACCTATATACAAAAAATGTCATAATGTTAATGCTAAAAAAATAATTAGATATCAGTGTTTGCTATTGAGTATTTATATTCCATTTAAAATTAGTTTGAAAATCAGTGAATTTACGGAAAATGTATAGTACTATAATTACCTATGTAAATAAATGTAAACACGCCAAGTTTAATTTATAATAAATATATATTTAAATTCTTTCGAAAGACAATGTTCAAATCCGTGTTAATGTTGCTTTTCATAAATTGTTGGTTTTAAAAAAATATAAAAAACCGGGTGATATATATAGACGAAACCGTGTTATTGTGTAGTAAACAACAATGACGAAACCGGTGTATTTTTATTTGACATGACCCATTTCTTTCGTTCCATACTCAGAAATACAAATATTGAGATGTTCATAAAAAACAAGATTCGCAATCTCCGTGTCAGTATCTATCTTCTCGTACCTTTCTTTCCGTACAATGTGAACAATTTAACGAGAAATTAAACAATTTCGAGGCAAAGTTCACTCAATTCGTCATTTTGACGTGCATTTTTACTTATTTCTCCGTTAAAATAGAACGGTTGTAGAAAATATTGCATATCACAATAGAAAATAGTTGTATGTGTATATATATTCTTCGATATCATAAAAAAAAAATAAGAAAATAAGGAGAAACCTAGCTTTCATCTGTCTATTAATGTTCCGTCATTGTGCCGGATGTTAGATACCATCGAGTCCGAACAAATTTTGCCGGTGTGGTTTAGACACAGTGACCAAGCTGACTATGAAGATTTCAAAAATATTTTGTCGAATATCAATTTTGTGGTTGATAACCTGTAATGAATGTGTAAAATAAACAATTAAAAAAATATCATACAGAAAAGCAATTCTTGGGACGGCTTTTTGTTGATTGAAAAGGCGCGATAAATAATAAAGCTATCTATATTAGTAGTGTACATAAACAATACAAAAACGCAAAGTTTCACATACTTTATCGTTCTTAGCAATAAAACTCATATATCTGGTTTTATAACCACTATGAGATACATTAAGAGGGGTAAACCCTTAAATCATAAGCTCAGTGCTTTGTTTGTTAAATTTTGCAATTTAAAGAATTCATAGTTATTTTGTCTTAGATTTAAATGGAATGTCGTTCTTTTTATGTCAAAACTACGCCTTATTCTGAACTGAGCTGACAAATTAAACATACCTCAATTGCTTTAAATGATATAAAAGGTATTTTTGATCTGCAAAACAGGGTAAATATGCCCTTCTTATTTATTTTCTTGTTTTTTCCAAATATTTTAGACCAACTTTCTACATTGATCACAAGTCCTTAACCGTTCGTTTCATACAAAGATTTCAAAATAATTTATTTACCGTAAAGTTACATGTAGGAACTGTTCTGTTTAAAATATGAACTCACTACTTGTATGTTCTCTCAGACCTGGTACGACTTTGTGGTTTCCTCTACATGAAATAAAAGTGACTAAAAAATATAGCTGAGACTGGATACTTAAAATGAAATAACTTTGATACACAATCGGTCTTATATCTAGCCAGATAGGCTAAATTAAAAAAAAACTCTCACAAAGAGTAGGATGGCCAACTTTAACTGAAATCGACACTGTTTTAAAAAAAGGAAAACTCTTCACCACATTTATTTAGTATTTACTGGGTTTGTTGATTGTATCTGAATTCCAAGGTTTAATCGAAGATTTGTTTTTAATTTTTTGTTTAATAAAGTCAATTATCAATCTCGCAAGATATTTACAGTGATATGGTATGTAGACGTGTAATCCCTTCAATCGTTTTAAACCGACAACATTTGTTATATCTAGAGTGCAATGTGTGACCTTTTAAAATGTAAAATAACCCCAAAAAAAACCCAGGCAAATTCAAATCGGAAAGTGCCTTAGGAAACGGCAAAATCAAAGTGTCAAACACATCAAACAATTTGACAAAAGCTGTCATATTCCTCGATACAGGAACTATTTTACTAAACCTGGTTTCATAACAAGCTGAACTTCTTCTTGTATGACAGTCACATAGAATTCCTTTATATTAGCAATAAAGCTTTGTTGTTCCTGAGAATTTTACGGCCTAATAGCGTTGTTGTGTTGAGATTAAATATCGTTGGTAGATATCTAGTAATCCTCTGTAAATATTCTTTTATTTATATGTAAATGTATATGTAGGTAATGCGATCTGTTGTCGGGGGTTGTCCTGTTATCTTTTATTGTGTTTCAATTGATTCTTTGGGACGAATGTTTAACTCATATGTTGTTATTCTTCATAAAAGAGAAATCAAATAACGACTTAGCTGAGAATAAACGGCTAAATCGTTTTGAACATTGCTAATAAGGAGTTGTGTCACCGAGTCTCGGATTAACCGGAAAACGTTTTGGTTATGGCTTGATATTGAACGAAATAAGAGGCATTGATTTGAGAATATTACGTCTATTTGAAAATACATTACAGCAACGGAAGTCTGTACGAGACTGGATTAAGATCTGAGTCTTAAACATTTACTTCTAATAAAGAAATAACAGTAAATAGTTTAAATGATCGGTAGTTATATAACTATATGAATATAGCTTACATGTGTGTTAGATAATTTAAATCCTATGATGCATACTGAATTTGTTTATAGTTATTCCCGTTTAAAGACGAAATCAAGGGTGCATAATGCGCAGCAGGATCGTAAAAAAATGTAACCGAATATGAAAAAGTTATTTTGGTAAATGACTCCTGAGTGACGGTGTTTTTATAAACATTAACAAACAAAATAAACAAATGCAACTATCATTAATCTAAGCATTGAATTTATCAAAGAAAAGGATTTAATTCAAATTGAAAACTTAGCAAAGTTTTTTTTTTATTATTATTTGGTAATTTTGGATGGTTGTTGGTAATTTGGATGAGTCTCACTAAATATAAATAGTATTATAAGTTTTGTTTATAACTCTTTTGGCCACTAACCTAAAACAAAAACCTTGTTACTCTAGATTTTTTAAAGATCGCAGAAACCACTCCATAAAATGTTTCATAACCGAATCAATCAGAGTGTTATCACATGATACATTAAAATGCTAAATATAAATTATCGTTGATAGGTTATTATTACATTAGCAAGAGTTAAAAATGGAAAAAATCATTAGAATCAGAGAGGATGGACGCACATAAAGAAATAATAGTAATAGGTCTGTCCGTCCTAAATGTATTGACAGAAAGAACATTATTTCAAAACCTAAAAACAAATCTGGTTTCAAACTCTTCAACAGTCATTGATATGAGCTTGTATTGTTAAAAAGGTATTTTTGATCTGAATGACAGGACAAATATGCCCTTCTTATTAATATGGACTAACTACTTGTATGTTCTTTCAGACCTGGCACAACTTCATAGTTTGCCCTACATGAAATAAAAGTGACTTAAAAAAGTAGTTTTTTTTTGGGGGGTTTCAACTTTCCGCCCTCGACAAACGGGTCGTTCTTGATATAAAAACTTATCAGTCTTTTGTGAACCTTAAATGTGAGATTTTTAGATCTTTGAACATCAGTAACCCACTGTCATCTTATGTAGGGTACTTATTTTTGTTTTTGTCACAATATCTAAAGCAAACTTTTTGTTCATTGCTTTGTTAGTTTTGAGTTGAAATTAGTTATGCTCCTCTTCCTGATGTTTTTTTTTCGTATGAGATAGGCTTCCTGCAGGACATTCACTATTAAACTAAACATCTGCTGCAGGTCTGTTACAAACATAATTAATCAAACTGCATAAGGTTAGATGACTCTAATTAGATGATCGCATATCTCCCCTTGATTTCGCTCAATACACTCACTAAAATTGTCAAAAGAGTAAGTTATTGTAAAAGAAAGAGTTAATTTGAAATGTCTATTGTTCACATTCCAATTCAGCGTAATAACATTCTAGCAAAATCTGTAAATGAAGTATGTATCCCTAAATTTGAATGGATAATGTAGATTTATTTATGTTTGTGGATATATGATTTCGTGGATTTTCAAAAGTTTGAACACAGCCTTAGAAAATATGTGTAATACGTTGCATAATTGAATTCTTGTTTATCTGTACCCTCGAATTCCACGAACATTTGTACACAATAAATAATAATAAATCCACAGTTTTGTGGGTTTTTTTCTCATAAAATTGACAAATATATTTTAAATTAAGGAATAAATCTACCAAAATGCAAAGCCTTGCTCTGCTATGGCTAAATTTTTTGCTTACATGATTGGGTTTATAAGCTATTTTCGATTTCAAATATTTTGGCATAATGCATCACAAAAAAGTCTTTTGTTGAAATGTGCATCTTTTGCAATAAGCTGTTATTTCTAATCCTCTGGTCATTCGTATACACCAATGACTTTTAAATAAGCGGCTTTAATCGTTCCTGATAAAGGGACTTCCAAACACAGCGCTTCGGATGCATAAAATTAAAAGTCCTGCAATAGGAGTGATACATATTGTAATTTTAAATGCACATGCATAATAACACAGCATTTTGTCAATAAAGTAAAGAAAAACAAAACATAAATAAGAAATCCTGATGAACAAACACCATAATGTGTGAACAAGGTTGGTATTCCCTTAAAGACAAACGAGATCACAGAAGAAGTAAACAAAAACATAATTCTATTTATATAAATGAATGTTATGAAAATAATTGTAGAATGTGCTAATAAACAGTATGCACTTTATCACATTTTTGATATAAAAGGAATGAATGAACAATAGGTTTGTTAATATAACATTTTGCTACCAAAGATAATGTCTCTGTTCAAATATCTGCAAGTAAAAATTAAGAATTCTAAATGGCGACACGAGGCTAGAAAGAGGAAGGAGAGCAGGACTCAAAAAGAAGTGTTTAGTGCTATTGCAGAAGGATATATCATGTTGGCCAGAATTTTAATTAATGACAGATTTGACATTAATTGTAAAAATTCCTATGACGAATCTTTGTTAATAACGTTATGTCGAACAAGTACCAATGAAAATGAAGAAAAGTTGTGTTTTGTGCGATTTCTCTTAAAAGAAGGAGCGTCTGTGCTACCAAAGGACAATTTTGGAAGAACAGCTCTATATTATGCTAAAAGAAATGGACTTCGGAAGATCTCACAAGAACTTATGTGTAACTTATATGACATATCTCAAAAAGACACGTAGGACCTTTTTCTGGATATATTGTTTATGACGACTTATTAATGCAATTAATACGTTTGAATGTGTTTCTATTGATTGGACAAATGCGCATAGAACTGATCAAACGAATGAAAGAAAACCACTGTTTCTGCTGTTATATGATTATATCGTTTATTTTTCATTTTTTGTTTCATGTAAATGATTTCATAAATAACATATGAAAATAATGAATTATCTTTGAGTTCTATCAAACCTAATTGCGTTTATCTGCTTCGAAAGGCGGATAGTTGTCTGGTAAACGTCTGTTTTTCTTTCGCCCGGCCTTGTATCTGTCAGTTCATTATTCACATTTATAGCCCATCAACATCCTGCTTACTGAAAACTTTCATCTTGGGTATCATTTGTGAGCAATTTCTTTCAGTTATTGATTTCAGTTAAATGTATAGGGCAATTATATTGATTTTAAATGCCGTTTACCTTATAACTTGTTGAATGCCCCTTTTCCATATACACAATAGGACGGATCGAACTTGGGTTTGCTGTAACTTTTTTATGAACTAGTAGATCGATTTGACCGAATCTACGAGCTTTGAGAGTAGAACATACCACGAGAGTAGCACTAATTACGTTGCTATTTCATCGCAAAACTTATAAATTTGGCGTTTCCTATTAACAAGATTTAAAATGAAGTCTATAAAGAGTAAGCATCAATAAATAAAACTGGGGAACACATGAATCAAAAGATGCAAAGTTATTACAGATTTGCAGGATTGTTAAGTCCAGAAGTTATCGGAGACCTTTATCCAAATGCCTTTTTTGAAACAACTTTCCGTTGTGAATATAAAACCGATGATTGAGTGTGCTTGTTTAACACCAAAAAAAAAACGATTTCGGGTCTGGACATGCGTTGCAACATGTTATTTATTGAATCAATATTGATACAGAAGCATAATTGATTATTCTCCCTCAAAGAAAAGTTTGACAAAAAATGTCTATGCACATTAGTGTTGTAAAACTATCAGTAACCAGGAAATGACACATTGTAGAAATAAAAACTTCTTACTTTCTATAACTCATCACGCAACAGACTAAATATCAAATCGTTCCCTGCAATAGGAGCCACAATAACTTTGACGAAAACTTTCCTTATACAATTACATGAATTAGTGTTGACACATTAAAATTATTGGCAATCAGGAATTGGGCCCCTAAATACCTACGTTATGCGACCTCAGCAAGTAAGCATTTGATATTCAGTTCTTTACAAAATTTTATTATTTTGAAACTTTAATATATATTGTATTCTGCGATCTTCTGCTTTCAAAAAGAACACAAATGATAAAGCACAGCCAAAAAAAATAACATCAGGCCAAAAAGCGTTTCACAAAGGTTTTTTGATATTTCAATTTATATTAATAAGAATAAAATAAATAGTAAAGAGACGCATTATGGATATTGGTCCAAAATGATTTTGATGTAAGGAACTATATTAGTTCATCTTATTGCCTTCAAAAGTGAATAATATCTATACTGTTTATTCAGGTATAAAGGGACTCAACATGAAAGAATGTGAAACAATGTTATCGAGAAATAACTACCTGATTTTTAAAATATTTAACGAAAAACGATAATGACAAACAGCAAATCACGACAACTATTCAATCACATGCCTCTAACTTGGGAAGCTCACGAAGCGAAATTTGGGGGGGGGGGGGGGCGGTTCAATATCAACTACAAAATCAAGTATCTTATCATGCTGTCTATTTGCTAACTCTACATAATTTGTGAACTCAAAAGTTCATTATTTCAGATAGATCGAACCTGAATTGTGTTGTTCTTTGAATAACATCGTCGTACTAATGAGGATATCTCAGGTTTTTTTTTGTAAAAATATTACAGATGCAGCCCAACTTTCAAACATTTTTTTATCTATGTAGTTAATTTGTAAGTAATATGTGGCACAAAAGCAATCGTCGAATATTTTACTTGTATAGATTACGTGTGTATGTAATATTAAGCATTACTTTAGAAACGGGCATATGGAAAGAGTAAATATACATCGCAAGAAGAAGTGTAATAAACTTTTGAAATTCTTCTCTCTGAAAAGACTAATATGATGCAACGTAAATAAATCAGTCAGCGTTTTTTCACACCAGAGATATACAAGCCAGTGCGGGTCGTAAATGTCGCTGATAGGTTATTGCCACATACGTGGGAGTAAACACTTTTACATAACTAATTCAAAAAGCTTATTTGCACACAAGACACACAGGCTAAAATATAAAAAAAAATGTAGTCTTCACTTGTCGTGGATAGGTTATTGCCACATAAGTGGGAATAAATTATGTTGCATAACTAACTCAAAGAGCTTATTAACACACAAGACACACACATACTAAGATACAAAAAAAATCGAAGTCTTCAAATGTCGTGAATAGGTTATTGCCTCATTATTAAGAGTAAATAAACTTTTTAATGAACTAGTAGATCGATTTGACCGAATCTACGAGCTTTGAGAGTAGAACATACCACGAGAGTAGCACTAATTACGTTGCTATTTCATCGGAAAACCTATTAATTTGGCGTTTCCTATGAACTATATTAGTTCATCTTATTGCCTTCAAAAGTGAATAAAATCTATACTGTTTATTCAGGTATAAAGGGACTCAATATGAAAGAATGTGAAACAATTTTATCGAGAAATAACTACCTGATTTATAACATATTTAACGAAAAACGATTATGACTAACAGCAACTCACGACAACTATTCAATCACATGCCTCTAACTTTGGCAGATCACGAAGCTAAATTTGGGGGGGGGGGGGATTTCAACATTAACCACAAAAGCAAACTAGCACCGAAAATAAAACTATATTCAAGTATCTTATCATGCTGTCTATTTCCTAACTCTACATAATTGGTGAACTCAAAGGATCAATATTTCAGATAGATCGAACCTGAATTGTGTAGTTCATTGAATAACATCGTCGTACTAATGAGGATATCTCAGGGTTTTTTTGTAAAAAATTTACAGATGCAGCTCAACTTTCAAACAAGTTTTTATCTTTTTAGTTAATTTGTAAGTAATATGTGGCACAAAAGCAATCGTCAAATAATTTACTTGTATAGATTACGTGTGTATGTAATATTTAACATTACTATAGAAACGGGCATATGGAAAGAGTAAATATACATCGCAAGAAGAAGTGTAATAAACTTTTGAAATTCTTCTCTCTGAAAAGACTAATATGATGCAACGTAAATAAATCAGTCAGCGTTTTTTCACACTAGAGATATACAAGCCAGTGCGGGTCGTAAATGTCGTTGATAGGTTATTGCCACATACGTGGGAGTAAACACTTTTACATAACTAATTCAAAAAGCTTATTTGCACACAAGAAACACAGATTAAAATATAAAAACAAATGTAGTCTGCACTTGTCGTGGATAGGTTATTGCCACATAAGTGGGAATAAATTTTGTTGCATAACTAACTCAAAGAGCTTATTAACACACAAGACACACACATACTAAGATACAAAAATAAATTGAAGTCTTCAAATGTCGTGGATAGGTTATTGCCTCATTATTAAGAGTAAATATCGTTTCAAATGAAAATATCATTGCAATCAGAGTGGATGGACACACACGAATATATAACCATGGAAATCAGCAATTGGAAATAGATAGACATAAAGTAAAATATTATAAAACTTAAGAGTTTTACTGTCCCTTCGGTATCTTTCGCCCCTCCTTTGAACTGTTTATCAACCTGTGACGGATGCCGGTTGTTTGAGATTTGGATTCTGTCATTTTATTAAAAAGTGTCTGTTTAAATTTTCCTTGGAGTTTGGTTTATTGTTAGTTTACTTTTTGTACAAAACATGCTTTCTTTGCTTTTACAAATGTTCAAGTTGAACATCGGTAAATTACTATCTTCTTATTAAAACTATTTGTTATAGAATGTAAAACACCTCTTAATAAAACTATTTGTTATAGTATGTAAAACGCCTTTTGGGCATATTACAGCAAGTGATATGCAATTCCTGTTCTTTATTTGTATGAGACAAAAATCCTACTGTAACCTCTCTTAAATACTGAACACGAAGTTCTGACAAGAAATTGAATGCAATCCTGGTACCTTTGATAACTATTGATGACTCGGTTGCTCATATTTATCTTTTTTAAATCTTCTCAATTTACTTTTAGTGGAAATTGCTGAAAAGGGTAAACTGAACGAAACTATCACTAATGAACATTTATTTATTTCAAAAGGTCGTATGGTCTAAACAACTCAAAATATCAATTCATTATAATGACATTTTACATATGTATCCACTGCGATGTAGTCGGTACGGTTCAGACATTTCGCTTTCATTCAATTAAGTAACATTATACTGAGTTGGCAAAATTGCTACATCGACTGCAAGCGAACAATTTTAGGCACGAAAGCCGAGAAGGATTATTCAAAATTCAAAATTCATAATTCATATTTCAAAAAGGAATATAGTAATGGGCGTTACTATATCATTATGAGACAGACTCTAAATAAATTCTTCTCAATTTAAATGAAAATAATTGGGATTTATCTAAACTTTACATCTAATTCGCTGCATAGATGAGTAACTTAGCAATTGTAGACTTAGGTTATCAAAGTCTACATCAATGAGTCTAAGATAAAGATACCCTAGGGAACAGTGAAGTCAGAACAATCAGAAACTGACAACAAGGTTCGGTCAACATCAAAAACTTTACGAAAAAGCGATGGTTTCCATTTTTCCATAGCGAACGTTCCTTTTGAGTGAAACGACATTCAAACTTTGATTGTACATTGAATATATATATATATATATATACGATATGATAGTATATGGCTTTTATTTCTTTAATGAGAATTGCTACTTTCAAGGACGCTGTGTTACCAGAGGTTTCAAATGGTCAGGTTGATTTGATTCTTTTGATGGTTTTACGGACCCTTCGCCTTGTTTAAATGAACTCGTGTTATTGACAAACTTTATAATATAGCTTTCAGTAGTATATTACAGTGCAATACTTATTGGCTTTCATAAGAACGGGGAAAGCCAAAAGAATAATGTAGGATTTTTGAATTTTGAATAATGAATCTTGAATTTTGAATGATCCTTCTCGGCTTTCGTACTGGAAATCACCGCAGTGAAACACTAAAAATGTCTGAATGATTTATTTTCATGACTTTTCAGATAAGGTCACCATCAAAACGACCGTTTCATTAACTAGTATATAAGAACAGAATGAAATGATTTATATTTTACAATTGTGATCATGTCAATTAACCTTAATACATTCGAAGAAAAACGACATTTTCAAATATTTAAGTCGAGATTAAGAAAATATTTAAGACGCGTTTTCTTACCTGATTTCCTTTTAAGCTTAGAAAAAAACAATCGAACTAATGTTCCATTGTAAGTTTGAAATCGTCTATTCGAAATGAAACTAGAATTACCTTAAAAGATAGCAGGGCAACGACTTTTGTAAAATTTCGGATTCTTACTATACTCCAAAATCAACGAACATGTTATACATTCCATTATACATTCCATATTCTGTTCATTTTAGAAAAAAACAAATGTAAAATTTTTGATAGTCTGTGATTTTGATTTATTGTTTAACTTGACCATCAAATAGTCACGAGGATCTAAAATACACATTTTTCTTATATCGTGTATGGTATTGGATGAGACACGAGACACACTGTTATAAAGAATTAATTATATCCGGTTAAATGTTGATGATCTTGAGAACAAAATATGTCTCTGTTTACACTTTCACCAGCCTGAATAATCTATTTCGTCAGTCCATGCAATTTCAGATTTTCTAGTGAAATATATTATTCAACAAATGATCCTATATTGAGCTTGCACAGAGAAGATGTTTGGATTTTAGAATTGGAAACGGCTTTTCCTGATAAGTGCAACGACAACATTGGTGATGTACGTATTTTATCTAACCAAGTTGTATGTAGTGTTATCAACTTTTAGTCCTTTAAAAAATCGTCAATTCAGCTATAAAGATTTGTTACTTCAAGTTAATATACAAGCAGTGATTTATTAATAATAATATTGAAAATTTATAAAGCTCCCTATATAAAAAATAAAAATTACTCTAAGGCGCTGTACATACACATGGTAATTAAAACAAATCAATAACAATAACATAAAACATAAAAAAAAAAAATAAAAAAAAATCATCGTGTCAGATTCAAATACTGAAATAAAAAATGCCTACCATGAAATAAAAGGTCAATACGAAATACATGTTAAAACAAAGAATTAAAAATTAACAATATAGGCTAAAAGCATGAAGAACAAGCAAACACTCTAAAACGAAATACAAAGAGTAAACAAGCCCGTAACAGAGAAAAGAATTTAATCTAATTAAAAGCAATGCGATAAAAATGAGTGTTTAGCTGTATTTTAAAACACTCTAGGGACTTGCATTTTCTTAAACTGTTCGGGAGATTGTTTCATAAAGATGCCATTATTGATGACACGTGATAAAAAATAGAATAAGCAAATAGTCAAAATAGTTTAATTAAATATGAAAATAGAAGAGGTGTTCATCACACAGCATCATGTGTTAAAAAGTATTGATCTTTTAACTTACAAAAGAACAGGAAAGAAGTAAACAAAAACAGAAAGCTTTTTGTTTTAAAAGTCATTAAGAAAGTGTTAATAAACAGCATGCTATATATCACAGTCATTCCTATAAAAGGGATGAAATGAACTATGGGTTTGTTATTGTAATATTGTGCTACCAAAGACAATGTCGCTTTTCAAATATCTTCAAGGGAAATTAAAAAATTCTACATGGCGTCACGCGGCACGAAAGCGAAAAGAGAGCAGAAATCAAATATATTATGTTGGCTAGAATTTTAATTAACGAAAACTTTGACATTAATTGTAAAAATTCTTCTGATGAATCTCTGTTGATAACCTTATGTCGAACAAGTTCCAATGAAAATGAAGAAAAGTTGTGTTTTGTGCGATTTCTCTTAAAAGAAGGAGCGTCTGTGCACCCAAAGGACAAGTTTTGCAGAACAGCTCTATATTATGCTAAAAGAAATGGACTTCGGAAGATATCACAAGAACTTATGTCATGACATATCACAAAATGACACGTATCATCGTGCATGCATATAGATTCAGGGATATGGTGTGCAACGAGACTACTTAAAGCAACTTTTAAGATATGTTTGACTTGAATGAACAAGTCGGGAAGCTTAAACAATTTAGTGCGTCCGTTGGAGGGAACAATACGTTTCGAAATAGTTGAAATATTCAATGAAAAAAGCTATTTCTACTGCTATATCCTTACAAATATTTTGTTACTTATTTTACTTTTTAGTCAATACTTGCATTAATAAAATGTAAAAACAATTACTTGTCGTCGTATTCTATAATACATATTTCTATATGACCCATTATAAAAGACCATAGTTAACAAGTAAGCGCCTGTTTTTAGTTCTTTCGTTTGTAGTTTTCACCAGCCAGTATGATTAAATGTTTTTCGAAATTTCATTTAGAAGTACCAATTATAGATTCCTGTAATGCACGCATCGATAGCTTATCAACGCCCTTTTTATTAGCTCACCTGGCCCAAAGGGCCAAGTGAGCTTTTCTCAGTACTTGGCGTCCGGCGTCCGTCGTCTGTCGTCCGTCGTCTGTCGTCCGTCGTCGTCTGGCGTCGTTAACTTTTACAAAAATCTTCTCCTCTGAAACTACTGGGCCAAATTTAACCAAACTTGGCCACAATCATCATTGGGGTATCTAGTTTAAAAAATGTGTCCGGTGACCCGGCCAACCAACCAAGATGGCCGCCATGGCTAAAAATAGAACATAGGGGTAAAATGCAGTTTTTGGCTTATAACTCAAAAACCAAAGCATTTAGAGCAAATCTGACATGGGGTAATATTGTTCATCAGGTCAAGATCTATCTGCCCTGAAATTTTCAGATGAATCGGACATTTCGTTGTTGGGTTGCTGCCCCTGAAATGGTAATTTTAAGGAAATTTTGCTGTTTTTGGTTATTATCTTGAATATTATTATAGATAGAGATAAACTGTAAACAGCAATAATGTTCAGCAAAGTAAGATCTACAAATAAGTCAACATGACCAAAATGGTCAGTTGACCACTTTAGGAGTTATTGCCCTTTATAGTCAATTTTTAACTATTTTTCGTAAATCTTAGTAATCTTTTAGAAAAATCTTCTCCTCTGAAACTACTGGGCCAAATTTAACCAAACTTGGCCATAATCATCATTGGGGTATCTAGTTTAAAAAATGTGTCCGGTGACCCGGCCAACCAACCAAGATGGCCGCCATGGCTAAAAATAGAACATAGGGGTAAAATGCAGTTTTTGGCTTATAACTCAAAAACCAAAGCATTTAGAGCAAATCTGACATGGGTAAAATTGTTCATCAGGTCAAGATCTAGCTGCCCTGAAATTTTCAGATGAATCAGACATTCCGTTGTTGGGTTGCTGCCCCTGAAATGGTAATTTTAAGGAAATTTTGCTGTTTTTGGTTATTATCTTGAATATTATTATAGATAGAGATAAACTGTAAACAGCAATAATGTTCACCAAAGTAAGATCTACAAATAAGTCATCATGACCAAAATGGTCAGTTGACCCCTTTAGGAGTTATTGCCCTTTATAGTCAATTTTTAACCATTTTTCGTAAATCTTAGTAATCTTTTACAAAAATCTTCTTCTCTGAAACTACTGGGCCAAATTTAACCAAACTTAGCCATAATCATCATTGGGGTATCTAGTTAAAAAAATGTGTCCGGTAACTCGGCCAACAAACCAAGATGGCCGCCATGGCTAAAAATAGAACATGGGGGTAAAATGCAGTTTTTGGCTTATAACTCAAAAACCAAAGCATTAAGAGCAAATCTGACAGGAAGTAAAATTGTTGATCAGGTCACGATCTATCTGCCCTGGAATTTTCAGATGAATCAGATAATCGGTTGTTAGGTTGCTGTCCCTGAATTGGTAATTTTGAGGAAATTTTGCTGTTTTTTTTGTTATCTTGAATATCATTAAAGATAGAGATAAACTGTAAACAGCAATAATGTACAGCAAAGTAAGAACTAAAAATAATTCACTATGACCAAAATAGTCAATTAACCCCCTAAGGAGTTATTGCCCTTCATAGTAAATTTTTAACAATTTTCTTAAAATTTGAAGATTTTCAATAACATTTTCCACAGAAAGTACTGTTATAGATAGAGATAATTGTAAGCAGCAAGAATGTTTAGTAAAGTAAGATCTACAAACACATCACCATCACCAAAACACAATTTTGTCATGAATCCATCTGTGTCCATTGTTTAATATTCACATAGACCAAGGTGAGCGACACAGGCTCTTTAGAGCCTCTAGTTGGTTATTATCTTGAATATTATTATAGATAGAGATAAACTGTAAACAGCAATAATGTTCAGCAAAGTAAGATCTACAAATAAGTCAACATGACCAAAATGGTCAGTTGACCCGTTTAGGAGTTATTGCCCTTTATAGTCAATTTTTAACCATTTTTCGTTAATAAAAGTAATCTTTTACAAAAATCTTCTCCTCTGAAACTACTGGGCCAAATTAATCCAAACTTGGCCACAATCATCTTTGGGGTATCTAGTTTAAAAAATGTGTGGCGTGACTTGGTCAACCAACCAAGATGGCTGCCACGGCTAAAAATAGAACAAAGGGGTAAAATGCAGTTTTTGGCTTATAACTCAAAAACCAAAGCATTTTGAGGAATCTGACGTGGGATAAAAATGTTTATCAGGTCAAGATCTATCTGCCCTGAAATTTTCAGATGAATCGGTCAATCGGTTGTTGGGTTGCTGCCCCTGAATTGGTAATTTTGAGGAAATTTTGCTATTTTTGGTTATTATCTTGAATATTATTATAGATAGAGATAAACTGTAAACAGCAATAATGTTCAGCAAAGTAAGATCTACAAATAAGTCAACATGACCAAAATGGTCAGTTGACCCGTTTAGGAGTTATTGCCCTTTATAGTCAATTTTTAACCATTTTTCGTAAATTAAAGTAATCTTTTACAAAAATCTTCTCCTCTGAAACTACTGGGCCAAATTAATCCAAACTTGGCCACAATCATCTTTGGGGTATCTAGTTTAACAAATGTGTGGCGTGACCTGGTCAACCAACCAAGATGGCCGCCACCGCTAAAAATAGAACATAGGGGTAAAATGCAGTTTTTGGCTTATAACTCAAAAACCAAAGCATTTTGAGGAAATCTGACATGGGATAAAAATGTTTATCAGGTCAAGATATATCTGCCCTGAAATTTTCAGATGAATCGGTCAATCGGTTGTAGGGTTGCTGCCCCTGAATTGGTAATTTTGAGGAAATTTTGCTGTTTTTGGTTATTATCTTGAATATTATTATAGATAGAGATGAATTGTAAACAGCAATAATGTTCAGCAAAGGAAGATCTACAAATAAGTCAACATGACCAAAATGATCAGTTGACCCCTTTAGGAGTTATTGCCCTTTATAGTCAATCTTTAACCATTTTTCATAAATCTAAGTAATCTTTTACAAAATCTCCACTGAAACTACTAGGCCACAATCATCTTTGGGGTATCTAGTTTGAAATATGTGTCCGATGACCTGGCCATTCAACCAAGATGGCCGCCACGGCTAAAAATAGAACATAGGGGTAAAATGCAGTTTTTGGCTTATAACTATGAAACCAAAGCATCTAGAGCAAATCTGACAAGAAGTTTAATTGTTAATCAAGTCAATATCTATCTGCCCTGAATTTTTCTGATGAATTGGACAACTGGTTGTTGGGTTGCTGCCCTCCAATTGGTAATTTTTAAAGAAATTTTGCCGTTTTTGGTTATCTTGAATACTATTATAGATAGCGATAAACTGTAAACAGCAATAATGTTCAGCAAAGTAAGATCTACAAATAAGTCAACATGACCTAAATGGTCAATTGACCCCTTAAGGAGTTATTGCCCTTTATAGTCAATTTTTAACAATTTTCATAAATTTAGTAAATTTATGTAAATTTTTACCAAATATAGTTCTCTGTTACTAATGGGCAAAGTTCATTATAGATATAATTGTAAGAAGAAAATCGTTCAGTAAAGTAAGAACTTCAAACACATCACCATCACCAAAATACAATTTTGTCATGAATCCATTTGTGTCCTTTGTTTAATATGCACATAGACCAAGGTGAGCGACACAGGCTCTTTAGAGCCTCTAGTTTGTTATTATCTTGAATATTATTATAGATAGAGATAAACTGCATGTATACAGCAATAACGTTCAGCAAAATAAGATCTACAAATAAGTTTACATGACCAAAATAGTCAATTGACCGCTTAAGGAGTTATTGCCCTTTATAGTTAATTTTTAACATTTTTCATAAATTTTTGCAAATTTTTAGAAAATATTTTCCACTGTAATTACTAGGCCAAGTTCATTATAGATAGAGATAATTGTAGCAACAAGAATGTTCAGTTAAGTAAGATCTACAAACATCACTATCACCAAAACACAATTATGTCATGAATTTATCCGTGTCCATTGTTTAATATGCACAAGACCAAGGTGAGCGACACAGGCTCTTTAGAGCCTCTAGTTGAACATATTAAAGTAGGGCAGCAATGGTCAACTAAAGCATGTTTCATTCAGTAGAATTAATGGTTATAAACCGTCACAGTTCAAAAACTTTGATCTGTTTATTTCATTTAGTTCACATTTTTAACATATAGATTGGGGGATGGAAAATGGTTTCTTGTAATTCTCTATGATTTGGTAGATTGATTTTTTTCAATCATTTGTGTTGATCCACTCCTAGTTTTGAGCATAACATATCCTGCAAATATTTAATAAAGTTTTGATTTCATAAGGAGACACCTTAAGATTTGTCTTTTTAATTTTGATTTTTGGTTTGTTGTGAACTCTTGGAAAACTAATTTCCGAGAAGCGAAGTGTTGATACCAATAAATCAAATATGTCGGCTCGAACGCTATCATTTATATTTCAAATTGTATTATGCTTGAATAACATATCAAAAATGAAAACACTGAGAAGCAAATGAATATTTAAATTTATTACACATACATAGTATTACTAAGGTTGAACATATCTGGAAACCTATATACAACAATGCATTCTATTGTCCAGAAAACAGCTGTATGAGTTTGTTTGATATCAAAATAAGGAGATGTACCAACATGTTCATGAGATAACTGTTCATAAAAGTTCAACTGTCGTGGATATAAACAGTTAAATATCGCATTACGGCTTTCAATAATGAGTAAAACGCGAAAGAAAGGATCATTGCGAAAAATATTCACAGTTAATAAAAAAAAACTGTGCAATATTTATTAAAACTTTAGGACACATTATGTTATCCCATACAAGAGAATCAATTAGCATTCAACTACTATATTTAATACGCCAAAAACAATTTGATGAAATCTTACTCCTATACCCTGCTGAGATATAACTCGTTTGTATCCAATGGATGTAGAACCATTAGTATTATAACTTGATAGCAATATATATTAAGCAATGCTTTAATGTATCACAATCTATGATATTACCGATACAAAAAATATTGTCACGATATTTAAAAGATAACCTTAAAGATACTGTACAAAAATGGAAATAAACAAAAAGAAACGAAAAGTGTGAAATAAAATCTAATAAGAGAATGTCATTCCTCTAGGTGTATGTAAGGTGTCAGACCACCAATTAAAAATCCCTATCTGTTCAACCAAATTTTGCAATTTTCACAGCTTTCTAAATATTTTACCTTAAGTTTAACTTCAAGGAAACCAGGTATATCCTGAATTGTACATGTATCACCTTCCTACATGCCAATTTTCAACCAATGTTTAAAGTCTTGTAACAAATTTCTGATTTTGAAAAGACAGGTACTACCAAAATAACTCCCGGTTTTCTGGAAATCTTAAATTAGTTTACTATGTAGCGCATTAATCCTGAATTTGTAATGCAAACTCATAGCTATATATAGACAAGTGAATTTTGGCTCAAAATGGTCTATTCCTATGGGCACCAACTGTGCCCCTTTAATAGCAGATTTATTTCTATATTGCTATGAATCTCAGTTTATGACCAAACTCAGTAAAGACCCATCATTGTTACATTTGGTTGATACATTCAAAAATACCTACCGTTATCTGGATGATATTTTTTCGTTGAATAATCCAGAGTTCTCTAAATATACTTCAGAAATTTACCCAAACGAACTTACTTTAACTAAATCTAACATAAACAGCAACAGTTGTCCTTTTCTAGATTTAGACATTTCAATTTCAAACGGGAAACTTCACACTAAAATTTACGACAAAAGAGACGATTTTTCATTTCCTATTGTTAATTTTCCTTTTTTAGACGGCGATGTGCCTTTGGCTCCATCATACGGTGTTTATATATCGCAACTCGTTCGGTTTGCCCGTGTGTGTTCTGATGTCATAGATTTTAACGAACGTAATCAATGCATCACTGGTAAATTGTTGTGTCAGGGATTTCGATACCATAAATTACTTAAAACTTTTACTAAATTCTTTCATAGATACAAAGATTTGATTAGTAAATTTGGCTATACCTGTAGAAAGCTTATTAAAAATGGTATTTCACATCCTAAATTTTATGGTAATATTGTACTTAAAGCGAGGAAATCACTATGTGATCCTTGTAAACTCATCGAACCTTTAAACAAACTTATAAGTAAGGGTTATCGTACCGATATTGTAATAAGATCTCTGAATATAGTTCACATTGGCACTAATATTGATATTGTCACTAGCAAATTAAAACATAACTAAATTTCATTATCTTTTGAGGCGAGATGTATAGAGACACAGACACGTTAACTTTTATTTCTATAGAAGTCGCTCTTCACTATACTACTACCTGTCGATACATTTATTTTTGGCATTGCACAAGTCATGTCTTCTTTGACTATTCATGACGTTAAAATACTAAATCCCTGTGATGTGTTTTAGTCGATTTTAGTCTCTGATGCATGATTTTTTTATTATTAATTGGTTTTGGCTTTTAACTAGCTGTCAGTAACTGCGAGTACTCTCAAATCGTATCTTCTTGTTAATTCGACCTGTTGATACTGTTTATAATGCTTTTTTGTCATTTTTTATTTATACGGATCTTGTCTGTACACCAGCTTTGATTATTTGTAATATCTTCACTTATTCTTACAACATTTGTATAAACTTCAAGATTATAAAAAAACCGGTTTTTTTTCTAAAGTGAACATTGATTGGTTAAATATTTCTCAGTCATGTCCTGTTTTTGAATTTGTTTGTTAGCTTTTTGGTCATGAATGTTTGTCTCTAATATTTAATTAACTGTGCATTTGTATTCAGATATCGCAGATCAAATTTATTCGTTCATTGTTTAATCATACGTTTTTTGATTGAGTTAAGTCTGCCAATTGATATTTTATCGTATGTTTTTCTTTGTTGTGATGTTATGCTATTGTTTCAGAAAAAGGGAGAAGGTTTGGATCCATTAAAACGTTTAATCCCGCTGCAAATGTTTGCACCTGTCCTAAGTCAGGAATCTGATGTACAGTAGTTGTCGTTTGTTTATGTAATATATACGTGTTTCTCGTTTCTCGTCTTGTTTATATAGATTAGACCGTTGGTTTTCCCGTTTGAATGGTTTTACACTAGTAATTTTGGGGCCCTTTATAGCTTGTTGTTCGGTGTGAGCTAAGGCTCCGTGTTGAAGGCCGTACTTTAACCTATAATGGTTTACTTTTTAAATTGTTATTTGTATGGAGAGTTGTCTCATTGGCACTCACACCACATCTTCCTATATCTAAATATATTTGCCTTTCACCAAAAGTTTCATTTCTGCAAATTTGTTGGTTAGTTTAAGTAAACAATGACATCAAAAGCACTATTTTGTGTCAAAGTAGGACTACTTTTACATACGTTCTAAATTGGAGGGATTAATTGGTGGTCTGACACCTGTAAGTTGACTAAATATCCGTGGGGAAATTAAACAATTGATCCTTTCAAGCAAATATTTAATCAAATGTAGAGTTATTCAGTTTATTAGTTAAACTAAATGTAGAGTTATCTTTGCAGATTGTGGTGATATACTTTGATTAAAAACAACACAGGAACAAGCCCAAAACTAAAGTATTGAGTACCTCTATTCAATGTAGAAAAAATAAACGCACAGCAATACGCGCAGTCAAACTCAGTTTAATAGGAGTCCGAGTCAAATGTCAGAGTATGTAACAAACAAAGTTTAACAAAATGACAATGATTTATAAATTAACAAAGGACAACTAGCAGTTACTGACATGCCTGCTCAAGACCTCAAATAAACTAAAAAAAGTTACGTCTTTCTCATAGGAATATCAAGCACAAACTCCCATAAAAATATGTATAAGAAGACCATAATTCGTATTGCTTATTGATTAAAGCCTTTTCTAAATATGTCAATGGCATTCAAAGGGTTTGATTTGAATTGAAACAATATCAAGTGCAATTTTTTCCATAGCCGGAAATCATTGATGCAATTCGGTAGATTTAATGTCCAAAATTCTTTCGCCGTCTATAGAAATTTTATTGCAATATGAGCTGAACATAATTTACCTTGCATATATCATTAGTTCGATATCAGTCAATTATCAGTTTAAAATAAATATATACCAATTACTGTGTATTCATTTTACAGAAAATTATTATGAGGCTCACTGAGTTGACTTTGTATATTCGTTGGTCCTGGTCATGATCCTGGTGGATGGAAATGACCCTGGTGGATGAACATTGGTCATGCAATGTGGGCATTTAGACAAAATTATGTATCTTGTTGTTAGTATTTGTTCGATAGAAAATTTTCAGTATACGTTTAAAGTTAAGCTGAGCACAATAAAAAAGAAGTATTTTGTCGGTAAAGCAAGGTTTATAAGTCTATCTTTCATCCCAATATCATCATGGCGAACAGAAACACGTGGTCAACAGATCTAATGCTTTGCCAACGCATCAATTAAAACAATTACACTTGAACATAATACATGAGGAAGGGTAAATAATATACTGACTATATAGTTGTTTTGTTTCAATTGTGCAAACATGGTTTTCATGTTTTTGAGTTGTCTTTAAACATAGCTTATTCTCATCTTTTTCTTAAGACTTTGTACTTTGTACTAGGATGCTTCAATTTCTGAATGTCCTTAGTTAAACAAACACATTACACTGTGTATTAACACCTTGTACAGCAAACTGATCGAGAACGAGAAAAACACTCTATAAAATGTAGTGATCATGTCATGTATTATCACATATGCAGTACACAAGCTAAAATATGAAAACAAATTACGACATTTCAAAGAAAGGTTATTCTAATATCACTAACATTACTATTAAATGAAGAAGAAAAAATCTTGGCAAGAAGACAATATGAAAAAGCCATGAAATTCTAGGGATATTAATCAGGCCTAAATATTGAGACGGATTGAACATTTTTGTTTTAAAACACATGAAAAACAAGTAATAAGTGCTTGTTGTTAGATAACAGTGTTTGACTAGACATGTCATTCTTGTGTCATCGTCTTTCCAGAATAATTGATTGTAATACGGCTTACCTATTTCTTAATGGATATTTAACAAAATGATGTATGTGTTTCTGTTCTCGTTATGTGGGAGCAATTGTGTTATCTCCTCTTATCAACCTGTTCTTTATTCGTATTGCATGTGGTACTCATAGAAATTCTATGACAAAGCTCTGAAAAATCTGTGTTATATACATAGTTTCGTCTCATTGAATAGGTTCTGGTGATCTTTGGTGACTATTTTGATCGCATCAAAAACCGTCAACCATTGGCTTAAATCTGGAAATTGTCATATCTGGTTATGTGACCGTCGGCAGTCTGGATGTCATCTCGATGGTTAATAAGATGACGTTCAACAAAAGATACCCACAAAATGTGATTACATTGTTAATTGTTTATTTTAGATCTTTTGTAATTTGAATATAAGATTAAGCATATGGTTAATCAAATATGAGAATTTAAATCAAATCGGTGAACATGAAATTGACAGGTAAAACTGTTAAACTGTCTTAAACATTTTTATTGAAAATTTGCGATGAGAAAAAGTCTTAATATCAATGTAAAAGCTAAACACTATAATCAGCAGATTACAAATTTTGTTTGAAAAAGAAGCAACAGAAAAGACTTCAGAAGATTGCAATCTTCTTTCAAAGTAAGTAATGATTTTTTGAAAATATTTGCCTGGAAATTGTACATGTATGTTAAAACCTTCCTAAACTATGGAACTCGAAACCCATTTGTTTTCAATTGATGAGTTTCCTGCCTGTGCTATCCTGGTTTCTTTTGGAGCTTCAACATGTTAAAGTTACTAGCTTTTTTCGCCCTTTTGTTGTTTACATTATTTCCTTATTTCTTTATTGGATAGTTGATAATTAGAAATCGCACAACATTTCTTTGTATCTATATAAAAACATTCCAGGTAAAGATTAAAATTTCAAGAACCGAAATACATGTCGCACATAATGTCTTTATTTAAATTATATGAGTTCGTATTTAATCTAAATAAAATGTAACAGAAATAAATATTCAATTGTTTGTCCATCGCTTTAACTTATTTCATTTAAGTTTCAATTATTTATTTTCAACTTTCCTGAGTATTGTAGATTGTATCAGTGTCTCTTTTTTTCATAATAAGATGCATTGATACTTGTAGATTTCAGAAACTTCCAGCAGCCTTTGCTTATTTAGAATATTAATAAGATATTTGATTGATAGCATAAAATTGTTAATAATCAAGGTTATGATTTAAGAAATAATTCATAGAAGCCATAGATTTGTTGGATATTCACTAATGGCGTTGATAATAATAATAGAATTTTATCCTGAGCGTTAGTTGTTAAAGAATGAAAACAGAAATGTTTTCTCGAATAATAGGCTTCATGAAACCAAAGGGTTTTTTTTTTGTTTGGTTTTTCTCAAGGGATGTAGTGCAAATGTGAACTTCGGCTAATTATAATGATAGGTAATGAATCTTATGCACCCTTATCGATTATGTTTCCGTTAATACGAAATGCTTAAATTATACAAAGTCGATGATGAGTAAATACTTTTTTTTTTTTAATTTATTTAATTTATTTCTTTTTTTATTATGATGAGTAAATACTTGAATGTAAATACACCAAATTGGCTTATAAGAATAACAATTGATAGTTACAAAACTTAAACTTGCCGTGCTTCAAATTTGCATCAATTATATTATGTAAATACATAACAGTGTGAATGATCAGTGTCTAAAACTTGACCTTTTTAACATTCTATCGAAAGCTTTTTTTGAACTACGGGTATCACTAATATTTAATTTCCTTTACAAATAAAAAGGTTTTACATTTTTTATCGTTTCGCTTTTCTCTCCAACGAAATGCTCACAATTAATATTTGAATTTTTGTCTTTTTTTTTAAACCTTAACATTTTATGATTTCTTAAACTTATAAAGGACAACACAGAGCGCTGGCTAGACTAAATTGTTTTCGATTAACATTGCTTCAATTGACAAAATATATATGTCTATACTGTTTTTACAAGGTCTTTGGTATTTTTTCTGGTCACTTCCTTATACAACATTATAAGTGCAAATATGAAACAGGAGAAGCTTTTATTGCATTTTTCGAAAAACTAAGGATTTTCTCCTCCCAGGAATAGATTAGCTTAGCCGTATTTGTCAAAACCTTTTGGAATTTTGGGTCCTCAATGCTCTTCAACTTTGTACTTGTTTGGCTTTATAACTATTTTGAACTGAGCGTCACTGATGAGTCTTATGAAGACGGAACGCGTGTCTGGCGTACTAAATTATAATCCAGGTACCTTTGATAACTATGAACATGAAAATTGTTATGACTTACAACTATAAGTTCAGTACGAAACAATATATTAAGTAATGAAAATGCTAGCACAAAGACACAAAATTTGTTAAGAATTGTAGATCAATACTTCAATAAAAAGTAGAATAAATATTTGAACTCATATGACCAGAAAAGATATACACCCTTCCAAAAGACAAAAGTTCGAAAGCATCTTGTAAATATCTTTAATTCCCCGTTGATTAATTGATAATATCCTGTCAATCAATAACCCAAGGTTTCAGTGACATTTATCCCGGGATTCTTGTTATTCAAGATACCCTTGCAATTCGTAAGTCTGCTTCATGTCTTAATCGTCTCTCGATATAAACATACAAGGACGACTTAAATCTAGATTCTATGACAAATGTGATGAATTCAAATTCCAATCATTTGTATTTAATTTTTCAACAGAGGCATAGTTCTTATTACGTTCATAATTAATACATATTTACTCCTGACTTACTTTTGGCAACTATATCAACCATTAGAACGAACAGAAAACGACTGTCACATCCCTTATTGAAATTGACACTCCATACTTTTGTTGGTAACCATCACCCATCGGCTGACGATATAATTCAAATGTGCACAACTCACTTGCGACGTGTTTTCGTAGTCTTAAATCTTTACATACTAGAATAGACGTGTTATGTAATCTTACAAATTAAGCCAGGAATAGACCCATTCTACGATTACCAAAGGGAAGAAAAGTATGTTTATTATAGAATGGAATCGGTAATTGGTAAAGGAACTATAAAAGGATTGTTTTACATAGAGAGGAATACGCACAGAAAGTCGAACTTCGTTTCAGACTGAATCGGTGATAATTGATATTTGATTTGTCGTAAACATTTTATCCTCAGTTAGCAAGGTCGTATTTCACAGGTTTTTTTTCACGTTGACGTCAATACTTCTTTCAAAACAAGTATTTGCATGAACGCTTGCTGTTTCGTATATATTTATTTATTTTTGTAAATGGTAACGATTTTTTAAATATTATGAAGAAAAGTGCAAAATAAAAATGTTCATAACGAGGCTTTGATATACACTGCCAATTGTTTAGCACAAACACTTTGTACATTAATATCCACAGCTAGATTGCTTAACATCAACAATTACATTGATATCCACAGCTAGATTGTTACAGGAACTTCTTAGGAAGAAAGATTTGAAGTTAGCAATATCATTTAACTCTACTTTCCGCTATATAGATGATGTTCTTTCATTAAATAATTCAAAATTTGGTGACTATGTCGAACGCATTTTGTTTTCTTTCAAAATAAAAGTTCCCATTATATAGGATGTTTCTGACTGTCTGAAGCAATAAATTTTGTTTTATTCATTCATCATCCGATTTACTTAAATTTTCTAATTTTTATCATTATGTTTCCTTTTTCAACAAAAACACAAGATTGTGACTAAACTTATCAAAGAAGAATTAACATTTTGAATAAGAATAATTCTATCATAATTTTCACACAATTCCTTATGTTGATTACATGACTTTAACCTAGCATGAATATGTTAGAGTGATTTGAGTTTTATTCTGAAAAAAATATGTATGGTTGGGGCGACAAAATGCATAAGCCGCCTTGACGTCGTTTTGCTGAGTATGGACCTACTCGGACATCCTATTATGAGATGGTGAATGATAAAATCTTCATTTACTGATAATTTCCAAACAACGTTGCATGAAATTTCAAAGCAAATGTACGCGTTTCCAGTGTAGCGTGGTCGTGTTACAAAGAAAATTCTTCGTTAAATTAGAGGTACAGATGATATTTTGCTACTTTTTATGTTACTTTCGTTTAAATGATGGAAAAAAAGAAAGGTTCTGTATAGTTATAACTCCTCGACATGCTCATATTTTAACAACTATCCATAGGTCAAACGATAAGATATCATCAAGTACGGGTCACTGAAGGATCTTCAGCAATGAGTGAAACCAATACCGTTTATAGCTATATATAAACGAACCTGACACAGTAAAATTGAAAAGAATCTAACCAACGACGTAATGCCTGGCCATATGGAAAACGTAAACAGAAACCAACAACTGGCGACATATATTTAATTGCACGCTACCTACTTGAGTCAGGCATATATATATATATAATGCGGCTTGGTTGAACATGTTTGAAAGCAACCAACTCTCAACTTTACTGGGTGGTGTCAAGATCCGTTACCATATCGATTAATTGAGTTTAAAATAGCATTGGTAATCAGAAAGGTGTATACTTCTTTCTCACTCCCCATATGCACACTTTAAACCAAATTAGAATTCAAAAGTGCATTAAGTGCTTTATTTACCGAAATAAAGGTAAACAATGTCTCATATGCATAAATCACTATCACTGTACATCTCAATATAAACCAACACAACAGCGTTTGATTTCAATTGAACGATTGTGCTTGAACAATTAAATACCTTACAGATAAGTAAGTACTGAATGGTGTTTCCCGATGGAATGATTAAAAGGACATTAAGTAATGGTAGAATATATGTAACAAATCAGTCAAATGATTCATGTTCAAACTAGAAATTACATCAGTAGATTCGTTTGTTGTAATTGTTGTTATTGGCAATGAGTTTTGTACGCTTGATATTACATACCAATCATTTCTATTGAAACGGAGGTGGTTTTACATGATAAGTCACTAACCCTCCGCAAGAAAACTATGAATCCCTGTTTATTAAGATCCGATAAGAAACCCTGACACGAGCGTGGTCAGAACTCACAGTATAAGAGCAAGTGACCACATTATATTAACTACTGAGCTCACTCGGTCACGAGGTCTAATGCATTAATCAGTATGCTTAATATTATGTATTAAATTGATTATTATTGTTTAAGTCTTAGCTTAGATAATTTTTTTAAGGTCGTGTTTCGAACGTTTTGCTACACATTGATATCAATGTCATTTTACAAACAATTAAAATTGAGAATGGAAATGGGGAATGTGTCAAAGAGACAACAACCCGACCAAATAAAAAACAACAGCAGAGGGTCACCAACAGGTCTTCAATGTAGCGAGAAATTCCCGCACCCGGAGGCGTCCTTCAGCTGGCCCCTAAACAAATATATACTAGTCCAGTGATAATGAACGCCATACTAATTTCCAAATTGTACACAAGAAACTAAAATTAAAATAATACAAGACTTACAAAGGCCAGAGGCTCCTGACTTGGGACAGGCGCAAAAATGCGGCGGGGTTAAACATGTTTGTGAGATCTCAACCCTCCCCCTATACCTCTAACCAATGTAGAAAAGAAACGCATAACAATACGCACATTAAAATTCAGTTCAAGAGAAGTCCGAGTCTGATGTCAGAAGATGTAACCAAAGAAAATAAACAAAATGACAATAATACATAAATTACAACAGACTACTAGCAGTTAACTGACATGCCAGCTCCAGACTTCAATTAAACTGACTGAAAGATTATGATTTCATCATATGAACATCAGGCACAATCCTTCCCGTTAGGGGTTTAGTATCATACCATCATAACATATATGAGAAGAACATAACCCTTGTCATGCCAACAACTGTTTTTAAAATAAATGTGTTTAGTTCCGATGCAAAGACCTTATCAGTGACTCAATATTAACGCCAAAATATGCAATCTTTAATGACTTGACAACAGTATCGTAATTATATCCCTTCTTGATAAGTCTATTCAAAGGTTTTGTAAGTTTCTGAGGTGAATACTGACACCTTTGTGCTTTATAAAGAATATTTCCATAAAAAATTGGATGTGAAATACCTGAACGTATTAGAAGTCTGCATGTTGAGCTATATTTACGAATGATGTCTTTATACCGATGATAAAATTTAGTAAATGTTTTGACTAGTTTGTGATATCGAAAACCCTGGTGTAATAATTTTTCAGTAATACATAAATTTCTCTCGTTAACATGTATCATGATAAAAGAGTGTTTAGTTATCAATGTGACAAATATGATATCCTTCAGGTTGTTTTTATGCGACAGATTATTATGTATTCTATGATGTAAAACTTTGAGTTAAATTATAAATGATTACAGGTTGATAATTTTCATCAGTTTGCTCATAATACCAAAACACATTTTAAATTCGGTCCACATTAGAATTAACCTGACGAACAAGACAATATTAACCCTAACTCCTCGGTGCAGCATGCCTTTAGCAGCAATTATGTAAAATAAAATTAACGGGCGTCTTTTTGTTAAGAACGTTGTTCAGTTACATAAATCACATTTAATAATTTGTTCACAGACGTCTATAATGACGTTCCATTTATCTTTGACGTGACATGGTAAAACTAAAATGAATACCGGCAGTTACAAATTATAAACCAGAGCTAAAAAGCATTGAATGACCATAAACATTTAGTGCATACGATACAAAAGACTTCTGTTGTTGAATTTTCCTTAATACATAACCAAGAAAAGAGATATTTTGACACTGGGTTTTGTTTTTTTGGACGAGTGTGTTTTTATAGAAATTTTTAAATGCAATCTCTACGCAATAAAGAACATAATTATGAAATCATGAAATCAATGGAAATCAGATAAAAACCATAGACAATTGTTTTGCCAATACATATGCATATAGAAAAAACTAAGGCGAATGATACCAGATGAACGTTTATATTATGAAAAACTGACAATGTCATATAAAAAAAAACGAAAAATGGAAAAAGACAAACAATAGTATAGAAAACACAACATGGAAAACCAAACATGTTGTTTTTTCTTTAATTTCGTGAAATATTCTTAAGGTAGTGCATAGTCGATTACAAAAGAAAAATAGTTCTATTGTTGAAACAGATCTAGAGACAATAAACCCTGATTGGCAATACTTTAATGAATTACTGTCAAATACAAATTTACTGATGATAGAAAGTAAACTGTCATCATTTGCCTAGAATGGTATACCCCTCAGTAGATTATATACAACAAAATGTGAAATCACAAAAAATACTGAACTCTGAGGAAATTCAAAATGTAAAGTCCCTAATCAAATGGCAAAATCAAAGATATAACACATCAAACGCATGGACAACAACTGTCATATTCCTGACTTGATACAGGCATTTTCAAACGTAGATAAATGATGGATTGAACCTGGTAATATAGCGCTAAACCTCTTACTTGTATGACAGTCACAACAAATTCGTTCGTTCGGTTTTCTTATCAAATACTTTAAAATATTCGAGTCACTGATGAGACTTTTGTACTTGAAACACGAGTCTGACACAAATACAAAATTTCAATCCTGGTAAATTGTGTACCTATCTACCACTACTCAAATGCTTATGTATACCAGATCTGTGTAAACCACATTGGTACTTTCAGAATGTTTTCTCTAGTATATTTACTCTGTGTATTTATGCAGGTAATAATTTTAAAAAATGGAAGGTAGCTCAAAATCTTTTTCTAATCATATAACAACGACTGTGTTGATTAAAGATCCTTGTATTTCGTGAAATTGTTATCCGACATTCATCAGCCAAATTTCTTTTTTTTTTCTTTTTTTTCAAAAGTTATAATTTTCCCTTATTCTTATTTTAGACAAATACTGTAATGGCTGTTTAAAGTTACGAGGCATCTGTAACTATATCGACAGAGGAGAATTTTACACCATTACGATTGTTGTTTGTCGGTAGAAAATGCCACTGTCAGCACCATTGACTGTTACATGGTGACCAAATTTATTGAGATCGTGGTGGCTAATTTGATGACCTTCGATAGAAAAACTAACAATCATTGAGATCGGATAAAAACACCCCTCATTATCAGAGCTAGTGATCCATATGGATTGACTAGTCGGGCCACTCAGCCGCCGAGGCCTTTTTCGCATGTTAATAGGCTTGATAATACATATGTTATTGATCATCATTTTCGTGGTAAAATTGTTCTTTCTTTAAGTTAGTGTTTCGCAGTTTTAAATGCCGACAAAAACATGTTGATGTCGATATCATTGTTTTAACAATTAATTGAAAAAAAACATTTGTATATGATTAATGTGACAAATATGATATCCTTCAACAAATATTTTTTATATGACTGTTCTTATGTATTCTGTTATGTAAAAGTCTGAAATGAATTATTCGTAAACACATTAGAATGGCTAAGACGAATAATATATTTCTAATCTTATCTCTCAATGCAGCACTGATTTTGATGCAATTATTTACGGGGAAGAATAAGAATATGTTTTAGTTAATCACTAGTTGCTGTTCCATTTACATATATAACATATGACATTTAATTCATGGTTTGCTAAACTCACTGTCCATTTAACCTCGTCATCATATTACAAAGAATAAAACGAAGTAACATATCATAGCAGTAAACGTGTGAT